>NW_026600873.1:0-107275 GCF_029448725.1 Salvelinus fontinalis | reverse complement strand
TCTCTTCTCTCTCTTCTCCTCTCCTCTCTTCTCCTCTCTTCTCCTCTCTCTCTCTCTCTCCTCTCTTCTCCTCTCCTCTCTTCTCCTCCTCTCCTCTCTCCTCTCTCTCTTCTCTCTTCTCTTCTCTTCTCTCTTCTCCTCTCTTCTCTCTTCTCTCTCCTCTCTTCTCTCTTCTCTTCTCCTCTCATCAGAAGGTATCTTATAACCACTAATGTTGCTATGCCGCTGCTCTCTGATGTTCTGAACCCCAGACTGGAATATAAGAGAGGCAAAATCAGGCCACCGCACCGCTTTCATCTGGGGATTTGTTTCAACATTTTAAAGCCTCAGTATCCCCAGTCTGTTGTTTCCATTTAAAACACTCTTCAGAGATGACTCACGCTAACGCAGCACACATCGCTGGCTGTTTTCACTGTGTCATCTGACGGGAACCCTCCCCTCCTCCCTCCACTGTCAAACAACATCAGGACCGAACAGATGCAGGAGTTTAACTGGCATTTTAACAACAACACAGAGACTCTGATGATGAGGACTCTGGGACCATGCCACGGTATTCTGCAGGATATAGATACCCTTCTCTTCAGTCTGACATCTAACTCACTATAGAACGGGGACTGTGACAGGGAGAAACAGAGAGGACTCTGGGACCATGCCACGGTATTCTGCAGGATATAGATACCCTTCTCTTCAGTCTGACATCTAACTCACTATAGAACGGGGACTGTGACAGGGAGAAACAGAGAGGACTCTGGGACCATGCCACGGTATTCTACAGGATATAGATACCCTTCTCTTCAGTCTGACATCTAACTCACTATAGAACGGGGACTGTGACAGGGAGAAACAGAGAGGACTCTGGGACCATGCCACGGTATTCTGCAGGATATAGATACCCTTCTCTTCAGTCTGACATCTAACTCACTATAGAACGGGGACTGTGACAGGGAGAAACAGAGAGGACTCTGGGACCATGCCACGGTATTCTACAGGATATAGATACCCTTCTCTTCAGTCTGACATCTAACTCACTATAGAACGGGGACTGTGACAGGGAGAAACAGAGAGGACTCTGGGACCATGCCACGGTATTCTGCAGGATATAGATACCCTTCTCTTCAGTCTGACATCTAACTCACTATAGAACGGGGACTGTGACAGGGAGAAACAGAGAGGACTCTGGGACCATGCCACGGTATTCTACAGGATATAGATACCCTTCTCTTCAGTCTGACATCTAACTCACTATAGAACGGGGACTGTGACAGGGAGAAACAGAGGACTCTGGGACCATGCCACGGTATTCTGCAGGATATAGATACCCTTCTCTTCAGTCTGACATCTAACTCACTATAGAACGGGGACTGTGACAGGGAGAAACAGAGAGGACTCTGGGACCATGACACGGTATTCAGCATCATATAGATACCCTTCTCTTCAGTCTGACATCTAACTCACTATAGAACGGGGACTGTGACAGGGAGAAACAGAGAGGACTCTGGGACCATGACACGGTATTCAGCATCATATAGATACCCTTCTCTTCAGTCTGACATCTAACTCACTATAGAACGGGGACTGTGACAGGGAGAAACAGAGAGGACTCTGGGACCATGCCACGGTATTCTGCAGGATATAGATACCCTTCTCTTCAGTCTGACATCTAACTCACTATAGAACGGGGACTGTGACAGGGAGAAACAGAGAGGACTCTGGGACCATGCCACGGTATTCTGCAGGATATAGATACCCTTCTCTTCAGTCTGACATCTAACTCACTATAGAACGGGGACTGTGAGATGTGACAGGGAGAAACAGAGAGGACTCTGGGACCATGCCACGGTATTCAGCATCATATAGATACCCTTCTCTTCAGTCTGACATCTAACTCACTATAGAACGGGGACTGTGACAGGGAGAAACAGAGAGGACTCTGGGACCATGCCACGGTATTCTGCATCATATAGATACCCTTCTCTTCAGTCTGACATCTAACTCACTATAGAACGGGAAATGTGACAGGGAGAACCAGAGAGGACTCTGGGACCATGCCACGGTATTCTACAGGATATAGATACCCTTCTCTTTCAGTCCTGACATCTAACTCACTATAGAACGGGGACTGTGACAGGGAGAAACAGAGAGGACTCTGGGACCATGCCACGGTATTCTACAGGATATAGATACTCTTCTCTTCAGTCTGACATCTAACTCACTATAGAACGAGGACTGTGACAGGGAGAAACAGAGAGGACTCTGGGACCATGCCACGGTATTCTGAATCATATAGATACCCTTCTCTTCAGTCTGACATCTAACTCACTATAGAACGGGGACTGTGACAGGGAGAAACAGAGAGGACTCTGGGACCATGCCACGGTATTCTGCAGGATATAGATACCCTTCTCTTCAGTCTGACATCTAACTCACTATAGAACGGGAAATGTGACAGGGAGAACCAGAGAGGACTCTGGGACCATGCCACGGTATTCTACAGGATATAGATACCCTTCTCTTCAGTCTGACATCTAACTCACTATAGAACGGGGACTGTGACAGGGAGAAACAGAGAGGACTCTGGGACCATGCCACGGTATTCTACAGGATATAGATACCCTTCTCTTCAGTCTGACATCTAACTCACTATAGAACGGGGACTGTGACAGGGAGAAACAGAGAGGACTCTGGGACCATGCCACGGTATTCTGCAGGATATAGATACCCTTCTCTTCAGTCTGACATCTAACTCACTATAGAACGGGGACTGTGACAGGGAGAAACAGAGGACTCTGGGACCATGCCACGGTATTCTACAGGATATAGATACTCTTCTCTTCAGTCTGACATCTAACTCACTATAGAACGAGGACTGTGACAGGGAGAAACAGAGAGGACTCTGGGACCATGCCACGGTATTCTGAATCATATAGATACCCTTCTCTTCAGTCTGACATCTAACTCACTATAGAACGGGGACTGTGAGATGTGAGAAGGAGAAACAGGTTAATGCCTGGAGGCTGCTGATGTGTGTGTGTGTCTGGTCCATGGTGAAGGCAGCACATTGAAACCTTGATGGCAACACACTAAAAAAACACAGAGGAACTCTGAGGAACAATCTTTTAGGATGTTTATCCCAGTTGGTGTTATCCTACTTGACAGAGGCAGTTTGTTTTGAGGTTTAATTTTGGTACGGGTGCTGTCAGTAGTCATTCTGACAGTGTTGCATATCTCCCATCTCTCTGGTGTTAAACCTCCTCAGGCTCCATTCTGTATATCTCATCTCTCTGGTGTTAAACCTCCTCAGGCTCCATACTGTATATCTCATCTCTCTGGTGTTAAACCTCCTCAGGCTCCATACTGTATATCTCATCTCTCTGGTGTTAAACCTCCTCAGGCTCCATACTGTATATCTCATCTCTCTGGTGTTAAACCTCCTCAGGCTCCATACTGTATATCTCATCTCTCTGGTGTTAAACCTCCTCAGGCTCCATACTGTATATCTCATCTCTCTGGTGTTAAACCTCCTCAGGCTCCATACTGTATATCTCATCTCTCTGGTGTTAAACCTCCTCAGGCTCCATACTGTATATCTCATCTCTCTGGTGTTAAACCTCCTCAGGCTCCATACTGTATATCTCATCTCTCTGGTGTTAAACCTCCTCAGGCTCCATACTGTATATCTCATCTCTCTGGTGTAAAACCTCCTCAGGCTCCATACTGTATATCTCATCTCTCTGGTGTTAAACCTCCTCAGGCTCCATACTGTATATCTCATCTCTCTGGTGTTAAACCTCCTCAGGCTACATAATGTATCTCCCATCTCTCTGGTGTTAAACCTCCTCAGGCTCCATACTGTATATCTCATCTCTCTGGTGTTAAACCTCCTCAGGCTACATAATGTATCTCTCATCTCTCTGGTGTTAAACCTCCTCAGGCTTCATACTGTATATCTCATCTCTCTGGTGTTAAACCTCCTCAGGCTCCATACTGTATATCTCATCTCTCTGGTGTTAAACCTCCTCAGGCTCCATACTGTATATCTCATCTCTCTGGTGTTAAACCTCCTCAGGCTCCATACTGTATATCTCCCATCTCTCTGGTGTTAAACCTCCTCAGGCTCCATACTGTATATCTCATCTTGCTGGTGTTAAACCTCCTCAGGCTCCATACTGTATATCTCATCTTGCTGGTGTTAAACCTCCTCAGGCTCCATACTGTATATCTCATCTCTCTGGTGTTATACCTCCTCAGGCTCCATACTGTATATCTCGTCTCTCTGGTGTTAAACCTCCTCAGGCTCCATACTGTATCTCTCATCTCTCTGGTGTTAAATCTCCTCAGGCTCCATACAGTATATCTCATCTCTCTGGTGTTAAACCTCCTCAGGCTCCATACTGTATATCTCATCTCTCTGGTGTTAAACCTCCTCAGGCTCCATACTGTATATCTCCCATCTCTCTAGTGTTAAACCTCCTCAGGCTCCATACTGTATATCTCATCTCTCTGGTGTTAAACCTCCTCAGGCTCCATACTGTATATCTCATCTCTCTGGTGTTAAACCTCCTCAGGCTCCATACTGTATATCTCATCTCTCTGGTGTTAAACCTCATCAGGCTCCATACTGTATATCTCTGGTGTTAAACCTCCTCAGGCTCCATACTGTATATCTCATCTCTCTGGTGTTAAACCTCCTCAGGCTCCATACTGTATATCTCATCTCTCTGGTGTTAAACCTCCTCAGGCTCCATACTGTACATCTAATCTCTCTGGTGTTAAACCTCCTCAGCCTCCATACTGTACATCTCATCTCTCTGGGGTTAAACCTCCTCAGGCTCCAAACTGTATTTCTCATCTCTCTGGTGTTAAACCTCCTCAGGCTCCATACTGTATATCTCATCTCTCTGGTGTTAAACCTCCTCAGACTCCATACTGTATATCTCCCATCTCTCTGGTGTTAAACCTCCTCAGGCTCCATACAGTATCTCTCATCTCTCTGGTGTTAAACCTCCTCAGGCTCCATACTGTATATCTCATCTCTCTAGTGTTAAACCTCCTCAGGCTCCATACTGTATATCTCATCTCTCTGGTGTTAAACCTCCTCAGGCTCCATACTGTATATCTCATCTCTCTGGTGTTAAACCTCCTCAGGCTCCATACTGTATATCTCATCTCTCTGGTGTTAAACCTCCTCAGGCTCCATACTGTATATCTCATCTCTCTGGTGTTAAACCTCCTCAGGCTACATAATGTATCTCTCATCTCTCTAGTGTTAAACCTCCTCAGGCTCCATACTGTATATCTCATCTCTCTAGTGTTAAACCTCCTCAGGCTCCATACTGTATATCTCATCTCTCTGGTGTTAAACCTCCTCAGGCTCCATACTGTATATCTCATCTCTCTGGTGTTAAACCTCCTCAGGCTCCATACTGTATATCTCATCTCTCTGGTGTTAAACCTCCTCAGGCTCCATACTGTATATCTCATCTCTCTGGTGTTAAACCTCCTCAGGCTCCATACTGTATATTTCATCTCTCTGGTGTTAAACCTCCTCAGGCTCCATACTGTATATCTCTGGTGTTAATCCTCCTCAGGCTCCATACTGTATATCTCTCATCTCTCTGGTGTTAAACCTCCTCAGGCTCCATACTGTATATCTCATCTCTCTGGTGTTAAACCTCCTCAAGCTCCATACTGTATATCTCATATCTCTGGTGTTATACAGTATGGAGCCTGAGGAGGTTTATCTCCCATCTCTCTGGTGTTAAACCTCCTCAGGCTCCATACTGTATATCTCCCATCTCTCTGGTGTTAAACCTCCTCAGGCTCCATACTGTAAATCTCATCTCTCTGGTGTTAAACCTCCTCAGGCTCCATACTGTATATATCATCTCTCTGCTGTTAAACCTCCTCATGCTCCATACTGTATCTCTCATCTCTCTGGTGTTAAACCTCCTCAGGCTCCATACTGTATATCTCATCTCTCTGGTGTTAAACCTCCTCAGGCTCCATACTGTATATCTCTGGTGTTAAACCTCCTCAGGCTCCATACTGTATTTCTCTGGTGTTAAACCTCCTCAGGCTCCATACTGTATATCTCTGGTGTTAAACCTCCTCAGGCTCCATACTGTATCTCCCATCTCTCTGGTGTTAAACCTCCTCAGGCTCCATACTGTATATCTCATCTCTCTAGTGTTAAACCTCCTCAGGCTCCATACTGTATATCTCATCTCTCTGGTGTTAAACCTCCTCAGGCTCCATACTGTATCCCTCATCTCTCTGGTGTTAAACCTCCTCAGGCTCCATACTGCATATCTCATCTCTCTGGTGTTAAACCTCCTCAGGCTCCATACTGTATATCTCATCTCTCTGGTGTTAAACCTCCTCAGGCTCCATACTGTATATCTCATCTTGCTGGTGTTAAACCTCCTCAGGCTACATAATGTATCTCCCATCTCTCTGGTGTTAAACCTCCTCAGGCTCCATACTGTATATTTCATCTCTCTGGTGTTAAACCTCCTCAGGCTCCATACTGTATATTTCATCTCTCTGGTGTTAAACCTCCTCAGGCTCCATACTGTATATCTCATCTCTCTGGTGTTAAACCTCCTCAGGCTCCATACTGTATATCTCATCTCTCTGGTGTTAAACCTCCCCAGGCTCCATACTGTATATCCCATCTCTCTGGGGTTAAACCTCCTCAGGCTCCATACTGTATATTTCTCATCTCTCTGGTGTTAAACCTCCTCAGGCTCCATACTGTATCCCTCATCTCTCTGGTGTTAAACCTCCTCAGGCTCCATACTGTATATCTCATCTCTCTGGTGTTAAACCTCCTCAGGCTCCATACTGTATATCCCATCTCTCTGGGGTTAAACCTCCTCAGGCTCCATACTGTATATTTCTCATCTCTCTGTGTCACGTTCCTGACCTGTTTTCTCTTGTTTTATATGTCTTTATTGGTCAAGGCGTGAGTGTTGGGTGGGCAGTCTATGTTTTCTATTTCTATGTGGGGTTTTGTGTTCGGCCTGGTATGATTCTCAATTAGAGACAGGTGTGTATCGTTTGTCTCTGATTGAGAGTCATACTAAGGCAGCCAGGGTTTCACTGGTGGTTTGTGGGTGTTTGTTTCCTGTGTTAGCGTTTGGGCCACACAGGACTGTTACAGGTTAGTCACGTTTGTTACGTTTGTTGTTTTTGTTCATTTGTAGTGTTTGTTGGTTTGCCATTAAAATCATGAATACCTCCTACTCCGCATCTTGGTCCGATCCATGCTCCTCCTCGTCTGAGGAGGAGAACGACATTGACAGCCGTTACACTCTGGTGTTAAACCTCATCAGGCTCCATACTGTATCTCTCATCTCTCTGTTGTTAAACCTCCTCAGGATGGATATATCAGTAGTATCTATCTAAGTATCTGTAAATCCAAGGCTCAGTCCAAAATGCCAGCTTGTACACTATATATAGTGGCCTAGTGCATTACTTCAGACCCCTAGCCCCTATGGACCCTAAGTCAAATGTAGTGTACTATATATATGGAATAGAGTGCCATTTGGGACACGACCCAGGTTAGATATCGCTGACCTTTTCTCAAGGACCTCTCAGAGCATCATAATAGTGTCCAGACTGTCATTTCACCTGGTCCCATTGTTCTCCAGACAGGTTGTTAGAGATAAATAAGGTGAGTCTATTACAGTAAACAGAATGGACAGCTGGGTATAGAGGGGGGGGGGGGGGGGTGGTTATACAATACACTACAACCTCTGAAAGACAAAATGAAATGAAATAGCCTGTTGTTCTCTCTCCCTCCCCCTTGAAGACAGTACAGTATATAATCTCTGAGGGAGGGGGTCAAACAGCCTGTTGTCCTCTGTCCCTCCCCCTTGAAGACAGTACAGTATATAATCTCTGAGGGAGGGGGTCAAACAGTCTGTTGTCCTCTGTCCCTCCCCCTTGAAGACAGTACAGTATATAATCTCTGAGGGAGGGGGTCAAACAGTCTGTTGTCCTCTGTCCCTCCCCCTTGAAGACAGTACAGTATATAATCTCTGAGGGAGGGGGTCAAACAGCCTGTTGTCCTCTGTCCCTCCCCCTTGAAGACAGTACAGTATATAATCTCTGAGGGAGGGGGTCAAACAGTCTGTTGTCCTCTGTCCCTCCCCCTTGAAGACAGTACAGTATATAATCTCTGAGGGAGGGGGTCAAACAGCCTGTTGTCCTCTGTCCCTCCCCCTTGAAGACAGTACAGTATATAATCTCTAAGGGAGGAGGTCAAACAGCCTGTTGTCCTCTGTCCCTCCCCCTTGAAGACAGTAAAGTATATCATCTCTACATACGATACATCCTGGGACAATACAGGATATAACCTCTATATAAGGAACATCCTGGGACAATACAGTATATAACCTCTACATAAGGAACATCCTGGGACAATACAGGATATAACCTCTACATAAGGAACATCCTGGGACAATACAGTATATAACCTCTACATAAGGAGCATCCTGGGACAATACAGGATATAACCTCTACATAAGGAACATCCTGGGACAATACAGGATATAACCTCTACATGAGGAACATCCTGGGACAATACAGGATATAACCTCTACATAAGGAACATCCTGGGACAATACAGGATATAACCTCTACATAAGGAACATCCTGGGACAATACAGTATATAACCTCTACATAAGGAACATCCTGGGACAATACAGGATATAACCTCTACATAAGGAGAGGGGACAATACAGTATATAACCTCTACATAAGGAGAGGGAACAATACAGTATATAACCTCTACATAAGGAACATCCTGGATGTGGGACACAGGAGCAGTAATTCAATTTATTTCAATTTCTGTTTTATTCAATAATGCCAACCTCCTCCGACAGGGCGCGCGCACACACACACACACACACACACACACACACACACACACACACACACACACACACAACTGTAGTTCACCACGATTAATCAGGGAGATAACCATTAGTCAGTACGCTCCACCGTATCCCTTTGAAAAACCTCTCTTCACACTTGGACTGTCCTTACCAGTGATGGGATTGAGAGAAAAAATGGCCCTATAATGTGGCCAATCAGGAGCCAGAGGAAGAGCAGCTTCTGTCAAAAATAGTTTGCATTGCCTGACCTTGACTCCTGACCTTGACTCCTGACACTGGAGGGATAACTGACCTTTCTTCCTCACGGAAAGCGGTGACAGGTGGTTTTTGGTAGTTTAATAGGATCCCCATCAGCTTCTCTTCCTGGGGTTCACACACAAAACATGAAACATGACATCATACAGAACATTAACAGACAAGAACAGCTCAAGGACAGAACGACATCGATTTAAAAAAAGAAAGGCATAATTAGTCTACATATTAATATCAAACTATCGATGTCAAGTAGGGGAGCGGCAGAGCCAGGCAGCTAATCCATGAGGTGGTAGGGGCTTATAGCCCAGCTGCAGTCAGTCAGACTCATATTGATTGTTGCTGCTGGACCAATGCTGATGTATAGATTCTATAGAATGGTGTTACTGCTGGTACTAAACTGTAAAGATCTGATGAGATTCTATAGAATGTTGTTACTGCTGGTACTAAACTGTAAAGATCTGATGGGATTCTATAGAATGTTGTTACTGCTGGTACTAAACTGTAAAGATCTGATGAGATTCTATAGAATGTTGTTACTGCTGGTACTAAACTGTAAAGATCTGATGAGATTCTATAGAATGTTGTTACTGCTGGTACTAAACTGTAAAGATCTGATGAGATTCTATAGAATGCTGTTACTGCTGGTACTAAACTGTAAAGATTTGATGAGATTCTATAGAATGTTGTTACTGCTGGTACTAAACTGTAAAGATCTGATGAGATTCTATAGAAGGTTGTTACTGCTGGTACTAAACTGTAAAGATCTGATGAGATTCTATAGAATGTTGTTACTGCTGGTACTAAACTGTAAAGATCTGATGGGATTCTATAAAACCAACTATTTTTGAAATACAACTTTACAGGAAAGTTAGAGTAATGTGCAAACATAATTGAGAAATCCGTTTTATTTGAGCTGTGTGTGTGTGTGTGTGTGTGTGTGTGTGTGTGTGTGTGTGTGTGTGTGTGTGTGTGTGTGTGTGTGTGTGTGTGTGTGTGTGTGTGTGTGTGTGTGTGTGTGTGTGTGTGTGTGCGTGTTTATAGTCTATAATTAAAAAGCACTGCATGCTGTGTGTAGAGGAACTGGTTCTTCGGGATATAAAAAGGCATTTCTCAGAAAACATGTCAATCAAAGCTATTATTTATTTACACATTTAACTGAGTGAGTTTTCTACTGCAGGCATCATAGCGGGGGCTGTACTTTTCTATTCAACCCAGTATTTCTGACAGCGTGATCTCACCACAGTGTTTATTAGGACTATGTAAAGCACCAATGGCTTCTCACCTGAAGTCTTCCATCACTCAGGTTCAAATGTTGGTACACCTCAAGCCGTGTGGCTCGCAGCCAATCAGCTGATCAATAACAAGCCATCTGTCTGTCAGGGACAGGATATGAGACAGTCAGAGACAGGATATGAGACAGTCAGAGACAGGATATGAGATAGTCAGAGACAGGCTATGAGACAGTCAGAGACAGGACATGAGACAGTCAGAGACAGGACATGAGACAGTCAGAGACAGGATATGAGACAGTCAGAGACAGGATATGAGACAGTCAGAGACAGGATATGAGACAGTCAGAGACAGGCTATGAGACAGTCAGAGACAGGCTATGAGACAGTCAGAGACAGGATATGAGACAGTCAGAGACAGGATATGAGACAGTCAGAGACAGGATATGAGACAGTCAGAGACAGGATATGAGACAGTCAGAGACAGGATATGAGACAGTCAGAGACAGGCTATGAGACAGCCAGAGACAGGCTATGAGACAGTCAGAGACAGAATATGAGACAGTCAGAGACAGGATATGAGACAACAGTCAGAGACAGGATATGAGACAGTCAGAGACAGAATATGAGACAGTCAGAGACAGGATATGAGACAGTCAGGGACAGGATATGAGACAGTCAGAGACAGGCTATGAGACAGTCAGAGACAGGCAGAGACAGGCTATGATACAGTCAGAGACAGGCTATGAGACAGTCAGAGACAGGCAGAGACAGGCTATGAGACAGTCAGAGACAGGATATGAGACAGTCAGAGACAGGATATGAGACAGTCAGAGACAGGATATGAGACAGTCAGAGACAGGATATGAGACAGTCAGAGACAGGCTATGAGACAGTCAGAGACAGGATATGAGACAGTCAGAGACAGGCTATGAGACAGTCAGAGACAGGCAGAGACAGGATATGAGACAGTCAGAGACAGGATATGAGACAGTCAGAGACAGGATATGAGACAGTCAGAGACAGGCTATGAGACAGTCAGAGACAGGCAGAGACAGGCTATGAGACAGTCAGAGACAGGATATGAGACAGTCAGAGACAGGATATGAGACAGTCAGAGACAGGCAGAGACAGGCTATGAGACAGTCAGAGACAGGATATGAGACAGTCAGAGACAGGCAGAGACAGGCTATGAGACAGTCAGAGACAGGCAGAGACAGGCTATGAGACAGGATATGAGACAGTCAGAGACAGGATATGAGACAGTCAGAGACAGGCAGAGACAGGCTATGAGACAGTCAGAGACAGGCTATGAGACAGTCAGAGACAGGATATGAGACAGTCAGAGACAGGCTATGAGACAGTCAGAGACAGGCTATGAGACAGTCAGAGACAGGATATGAGACAGTCAGAGACAGGCAGAGACAGGCAATGAGACAGTCAGAGAATGCTATGAGACAGTCAGAGACAGAATATGAGACAGTCAGAGACAGGATATGAGACAGTCAGAGACGGGATATGAGACAGTCAGAGACAGGATATGAGACAGTCAGGGACAGGCTATGAGACAGTCAGAGACAGGATATGAGACAGTCAGAGACAGGATATGAGACAGTCAGAGACAGGATATGAGACAGTCAGGGACAGGATATGAGACAGTCAGAGACAGGATATGAGACAGTCAGAGACAGGATATGAGACAGTCAGGGACAGGATATGAGACAGTCAGAGACAGGCTATGAGACAGTCAGAGACAGGATATGAGACAGTCAGAGACAGGATATAAGACAGTCAGAGACAGGATATAAGACAGTCAGAGACAGGCTATGAAAGCTCTTAGCTCCGGTCTGTATCACAACTTACTTCCCTCAGCACTTAGTCATTATAGTAAGTTAGCTCTTATCCAGAGCGACACTCAACTCACAACAGAAGAAAATCGCCCTGCATTTAGTGTCAATTACAAAGGAAACCAAAAGGCTGTTTGGCTTTCCATGTGAATACAATGTTCCTCAGACACAGATGAGGTAGTCTGGTCAAACACCAGAGAATACAATGTTCCTCAGACACAGATGAGGTCAAACACCATAGAATACAATGTTCCTCAGACACAGATGAGGTAGCCTGGTCAAACACCATAGAATACAATGTTCCTCAGACACAGATGAGGTAGCCTGGTCAAACACCAGAGAATACAATGTTCCTCAGACACAGATGAGGTAGTCTGGTCAAACACCAGAGAATACAATGTTCCTCAGACACAGACACCAGAGAATACAATGTTCCTCAGACACATATGAGGTAGTCTGGTCAAACACCAGAGAATACAATGTTCCTCAGACACTGATGAGGTAGTCTGGTCAAACACCAGAGAATACAATGTTCCTCAGACACAGATGAGGTAGTCTGGTCAAACACCAGAGAATACAATGTTCCTCAGACACAGATGAGGTAGTCTGGTCAAACACCAGAGAATACAATGTTCCTCAGACACAGATGAGGTCAAACACCAGAGAATACAATGTTCCTCAGACACAGATGAGGTCAAACACCAG
The DNA here is from genome assembly GCF_029448725.1 of Salvelinus fontinalis. NCBI lineage: Eukaryota > Metazoa > Chordata > Actinopteri > Salmoniformes > Salmonidae > Salvelinus > Salvelinus fontinalis. Next base: position 94,338 of record NW_026600873.1, on the reverse strand, counting down.
AGAATACAATGTTCCTCAGACACAGATGAGGTCAAACACCAGAGAATACAATGTTCCTCAGACACAGATGAGGTCAAACACCAGAGAATACAATGTTCCTCAGACACAGATGAGGTCAAACACCAGGGAATACAATGTTCCTCAGACACAGATGAGGTCAAACACCAGAGAATACAATGTTCCTCAGACATAGATGAGGTCAAACACCAGAGAATACAATGTTCCTCAGACACAGATGAGGTCAAACACCAAGGAATACAATGTTCCTCAGACACAGATGAGGTAGCCTGGTCAAACACCAGAGAATACAATGTTCCTCAGACACAGATGAGGTAGCACAGCACAGATAGTTATGATCTGTGTTGATCAGAGGCTTTCCTGTATGACATCATCAGTCCATAGTTATGATCTGTGTTGATCAGAGGATTTCCTGTATGACATCATCAGTCTGTGATAGTTATGATCTGTGTAGATCAGAGGCTTTCCTGTATGACATCATCAGTCCATAGTTATGATCTGTGTTGATCAGAGGATTTCCTGTATGACATCATCAGTCTGTTATAGTTATGATCTGTGTTGATCAGAGGCTTTCCTGTATGACATCATCAGTCTGTTATAGTTATGATCTGTGTTGATCAGAGGCTTATCTGTATGACATCATCAGTCTTTTGTAGTTATGATCTGTGTTGATCAGAGGATTTCCTGTATGACATCATCAGTCTGTTATAGTTATGATCTGTGTTGATCAGAGGCTTATCTGTATGACATCATCAGTCTGTTATAGTTATGATCTGTGTTGGTCAGAGGCTTCCTGTATGACATCACCAGTCCATAGTTATGATCTGTGTTGATCAGAGGCTTCCCTGGATGACATCATCAGTCTGTTATAGTTATGATCTGTGTTGATCAGAGGATTTCCTGTATGACATCATCAGTCTGTTATAGTTATGATCTGTGTTGAACAGAGGCTTTCCTGTATGACATCATCAGTCTGTTATAGTTATGATCTGTGTTGAACAGAGGCTTTCCTGTATGACATCATCAGTCTGTTATAGTTATGATCTGTGTTGAACAGAGGCTTTCCTGTATGACATCATCAGCCTGTTATAGTTATGATCTGTGTTGATCAGAGGCTTTCCTGTATGACATCATCAGTCCATAGTTATGATCTGTGTTGATCAGAGGCTCTGGGTTAATAGCCTATGTCACTCTTGGTTAATAGCCTATGTCACTCTGGGTTAATAGCCTATGTCACTCTGGGTTAATAGCCTATGTCACTCTGGGTTAATAGCCTACGTCACTCTGGGTTAATAGCCTATGTCACTCTGGGTTAATAGCCTACGTCACTCTGGGTTAATAGCCTACGCCACTCTGGGTTAATAGTCTATGTCACTCTGGGTTAATAGCCTACGTCACTCTGGGTTAATAGCCTACGTCACTCTGGGTTAATAGCCTACGTCACTCTGGGTTAATAGCCTATGTCACTCTGGGTTAATAGCCTACGTCACTCTGGGTTAATAGTCTATGTCACTCTGGGTTAATAGTCTATGTCACTCTGGGTTAATAGCCTACGTCACTCTGGGTTAATAGCCTACGTCACTCTGGGTTAATAGCCTACGTCACTATGGGTTAATAGCCTACGTCACTCTGGGTTAATAGCCTACGTCACTCTGGGTTAATAGCCTACGTCACTCTGGGTTAATAGCCTACGTCACTCTGGGTTAATAGTCTATGTCACTCTGGGTTAATAGCCTACGTCACTCTGGGTTAATAGTCTGTCACTCTGGGTTAATAGCCTACGTCACTCTGGGTTAATAGCCTACATCACTCTGGGTTAATAGTCTATGTCACTCTGGGTTAATAGCCTACGTCACTATGGGTTAATAGTCTGTCACTCTGGGTTAATAGTCTATGTCACTCTGGGTTAATAGTCTGTCACTCTGGGTTAATAGCCTATGTCACTCTGGGTTAATAGCCTACGTCACTCTGGGTTAATAGTCTGTCACTCTGGGTTAATAGCCTACGTCACTCTGGGTTAATAGCCTACGTCACTCTGGGTTAATAGTCTGTCACTCTGGGTTAATAGCCTATGTCACTCTGGGTTAATAGCCTACGTCACTCTGGGTTAATAGTCTGTCACTCTGGGTTAATAGCCTATGTCACTCTGGGTTAATAGTCTGTCACTCTGGGTTAATAGCCTACGTCACTCTGGGTTAATAGCCTATGTCACTCTGGGTTAATAGTCTGTCACTCTGGGTTAATAGCCTACGTCACTCTGGGTTAATAGCCTACCTCAATAGCCGGTTAATAGTCTATGTCACTCTGGGTTAATAGTCTATGTCACTCTGGGTTAATAGCCTACGTCACTCTGGGTTAATAGCCTACGTCACTCTGGGTTAATAGCCTACGTCACTCTGGGTTAATAGCCTACGTCACTCTGGGTTAATAGCCTACGTCACTCTGGGTTAATAGCCTACGTCACTCTGGGTTAATAGCCTACGTCACTCTGGGTTAATAGCCTACGTCACTCTGGGTTAATAGCCTACGTGACTCTGGGTTAATAGCCTATGTCACTCTGGGTTAATAGCCTACGTCACTCTGGGTTAATAGCCTACGTCACTCTGGGTTAATAGTCTACGTCACTCTGGGTTAATAGCCTACGTCACTCTGGGTTAATAGCCTACGTCACTCTGGGTTAATAGCCTATGTCACTCTGGGTTAATAGCCTACGTCACTCTGGGTTAATAGCCTATGTCACTCTGGGTTAATAGCCTATGTCACTCTGGTTGTTGTAGCTGTCTGTTGTACGGTGAACTTGGGTTTCATCCTGGTTTTATTTGGGAGTAAATCTGGTTTTCATAATTAGCCAGTGCTTACCCAGCCACCGACCTTACCACACGTCACCGGTGTGTGTGTGTGTGTGTGTGTGTGTGTGTGTGTGTGTGTGTGTGTGTGTGTGTGTATGTGTTGAACCCAGATAAAATGCTTGGCAGTGTAACAATGCACATCCAGGATTTTTGCCGCGTTCATAAACAAGGCCAGGAGAGTCCCAGGTTTATGAATTCTCTGTACGTTTTTTAAAGGAATATAAGCAGCCCATATGCAAAACCTTAACACACAAACCACTGAACAGAAACCCATTCAGAAAGGGCCAAGGCTGAGGAGAGGAGGAAGTCATTCATAAAGGGCCAAGGCTGAGGAGAGGAGGAAGCCATTCATAAAGGGCCAAGGCTGAGGAGAGGAGGAAGCCATTCATAAAGGGCCAAGGCTGAGGAGAGGAGGAAGTCATTCATAAAGGGCCAAGGCTGAGGAGAGGAGGAACCCATTCAGAAAGGGCCAAGGCTGAGGAGAGGAGGAAGCCATTCATAAAGGGCCAAGGCTGAGGAGAGGAGGAACCCATTCAGAAAGGGCCAAGGCTGAGGAGAGGAGGAAGCCATTCATAAAGGGCCAAGGCTGAGGAGAGGAGGAAGCCATTCATAAAGGGCCAAGGCTGAGGAGAGGAGGAACCCATTCAAAAAGGGCCAAGGCTGAGGAGAGGAGGAAGCCATTCAAACCCCTCCTTATCATTGGGAGAGCCAGAGTTGATAGAAGTGGACATAACTGTCATTGAGCTCTGTTGGGTTAAGTCTCTGAGTCGCTCTATCTGGGCCGAGACATCTGCTACACCTGTCGTGTCTGTGGCAGAGGGCCGACAGCACCCAAGGTCTATGAGGCACTTGAATGCACATATTTGATTCTCTCACAATGTTTGAAGACAGAAAAATATATATAATTTAAAACAGCATCGCTCCAAAACCTTTCAACGCCAAGTTGAGCAAGATCACATTCAAACCACTCCTTCTCGTTGTGAGCCAGAGTTGATTGGAGTGGATTTAATTGTTGTTGAGCCTTTCACTGTATCAGTGCTGAGACATCTGCTGTACCCTAACACAGCCTCTCTGTCTGCTGTACCCTAACACAGCCTCTCTGTCTGCTGTACCCTAACACAGCCTCTCTGTCTGCTGTACCCTAACACAGCCTCTCTGTCTGCTGTACCCTAACACAGCCTGTCTGTCTGCTGTACCCTAACACAGCCTCTCTGTCTGCTGTACCCTAACACAGCCTCTCTGTCTGCTGTACCCTAACACAGCCTCTCTGTCTGCTGTACCCTAACACAGCCTCTCTGTCTGCTGTACCCTAACACAGCCTGTCTGTCTGCTGTACCCTAACACAGCCTCTCTGTCTGCTGTACCCTAACACAGCCTCTCTGTCTGCTGTACCCTAACACAGCCTCTCTGTCTGCTGTACCCTAACACAGCCTCTCTGTCTGCTGTACCCTAACACAGCCTGTCTGTCTGCTGTACCCTAACACAGCCTCTCTGTCTGCTGTACCCTAACACAGCCTCTCTGTCTGCTGTACCCTAACACAGCCTCTCTGTCTGCTGTACCCTAACACAGCCTCTCTGTCTGCTGTACCCTAACACAGCCTCTCTGTCTGCTGTACCCTAACACAGCCTCTCTGTCTGCTGTACCCTAACACAGCCTCTCTGTCTGCTGTACCCTAACACAGCCTCTCTGTCTGCTGTACCCTAACACAGCCTCTCTGTCTGCTGTACCCTAACACAGCCTCTCTGTCTGCTGTACCCTAACACAGCCTCTCTGTCTGCTGTACCCTAACACAGCCTCTCTGTCTGCTGTACCCTAACACAGCCTCTCTGTCTGCTGTACCCTAACACAGCCTCTCTGTCTGCTGTACCCTAACACAGCCTCTCTGTCTGCTGTACCCTAACACAGCCTCTCTGTCTGCTGTACCCTAACACAGCCTCTCTGTCTGCTGTACCCTAACACAGCCTCTCTGTCCGCTGTACCCTAACACAGCCTCTCTGTCCGCTGTACCCTAACACAGCCTCTCTGTCCGCTGTAACCTAACACAGCCTCTCTGTTTGCTGTACCCTAACACAGCCTCTCTGTCGCTGTACCCTAACACAGCCTCTCTGTCTGCTGTACCCTAACACAGCCTCTCTGTCTGCTGTACCCTAACACAGCCTCTCTGTCTGCTGTACCCTAACACAGCCTCTCTGTCTGCTGTACCCTAACACAGCCTCTCTGTCTGCTGTACCCTAACACAGCCTCTCTGTCTGCTGTACCCTAACACAGTCTCTCTGTCTGCTATACCCTAACACAGCCTCTCTGTCTGCTGTACCCTAACACAGTCTCTCTGTCTGCTATACCCTAACACAGCCTCTCTGTCTGCTGTACCCTAACACAGCCTCTCTGTCTGCTGTACCCTAACACAGCCTCTCTGTCTGCTGTACCCTAACACAGCCTCTCTGTCTGCTGTACCCTAACACAGCCTCTCTGTCTGCTGTACCCTAACACAGCCTCTCTGTCTGCTGTACCCTAACACAACCTCTCTGTCTGCTGTACCCTAACACAGCCTCTCTGTCTGCTGTACCCTAACACAGCCTCTCTGTCTGCTGTACCCTAACACAGCCTCTCTGTCTGCTGTACCCTAACACAGCCTCTCTGTCTGCTGTACCCTAACACAGCCTCTCTGTCTGCTGTACCCTAACACAGCCTCTCTGTCTGCTGTACCCTAACACAGCCTCTCTGTCTGCTGTACCCTAACACAGCCTCTCTGTCTGCTGTACCCTAACACAGCCTCTCTGTCTGCTGTACCCTAACACAGCCTCTCTGTCTGCTATACCCTAACACAGCCTCTCTGTCTGCTGTACCCTAACACAGCCTCTCTGTCTGCTGTACCCTAACACAGCCTCTCTGTCTGCTGCACCTGAAAGGAACACGCCTCTCTGTCTGCTGTACCCTAACACAGCCTCTCTGTCTGCTGTACCCTAACACAGCCTCTCTGTCTGCTATACCCTAACACAGCCTCTCTGTCTGCTGTACCCTAACACAGCCTGTCTGTCTGCTGTACCCTAACAAAGCCTCTCTGTCTGCTGTACCCTAACACAGCCTGTCTGTCTGCTGTACCCTAACACAGCCTCTCTGTCTGCTGTACCCTAACACAGCCTCTCTGTCTGCTGTACCCTAACACAGCCTCTCTGTCTGCTGTACCCTAACACAGCCTCTCTGTCTGCTGTACCCTAACACAGCCTCTCTGTCTGCTGTACCCTAACACAGCCTCTCTGTCTGATGTACCCTAACACAGCCTCTCTGTCTGCTGTACCCTAACACAGCCTCTCTGTCTGCTGTACCCTAACACAGCCTCTCTGTCTGCTGTACCCTAACACAGCCTCTCTGTCTGCTGTACCCTAACACAGCCTCTCTGTCTGCTGTACCCTAACACAGCCTCTCTGTCTGCTGTACCCTAACACAGCCTCTCTGTCTGCTGTACCCTAACACAGCCTCTCTGTCTGCTGTACCCTAACACAGCCTCTCTGTCTGCTGTACCCTAACACAGCCTCTCTGTCTGCTGTACCCTAACACAGCCTCTCTGTCTGCTGTACCCTAACACAGCCTCTCTGTCTGCTGTACCCTAACACAGCCTCTCTGTCCGCTGTACCCTAACACAGCCTCTCTGTCCGCTGTAACCTAACACAGCCTCTCTGTTTGCTGTACCCTAACACAGCCTCTCTGTCGCTGTACCCTAACACAGCCTCTCTGTCTGCTGTACCCTAACACAGCCTCTCTGTCTGCTGTACCCTAACACAGCCTCTCTGTCTGCTGTACCCTAACACAGCCTCTCTGTCTGCTGTACCCTAACACAGCCTCTCTGTCTGCTGTACCCTAACATAGCCTCTCTGTCTGCTGTACCCTAACACAGTCTCTCTGTCTGCTATACCCTAACACAGCCTCTCTGTCTGCTGTACCCTAACACAGTCTCTCTGTCTGCTATACCCTAACACAGCCTCTCTGTCTGCTGTACCCTAACACAGCCTCTCTGTCTGCTGTACCCTAACACAGCCTCTCTGTCTGCTGTACCCTAACACAGCCTCTCTGTCTGCTGTACCCTAACACAGCCTCTCTGTCTGCTGTACCCTAACACAACCTCTCTGTCTGCTGTACCCTAACACAGCCTCTCTGTCTGCTGTACCCTAACACAGCCTCTCTGTCTGCTGTACCCTAACACAGCCTCTCTGTCTGCTGTACCCTAACACAGCCTCTCTGTCTGCTGTAACCTAACACAGCCTCTCTGTCTGCTGTACCCTAACACAGCCTCTCTGTCTGCTGTACCCTAACACAGCCTCTCTGTCTGCTGTACCCTAACACAGCCTCTCTGTCTGCTGTACCCTAACACAGCCTCTCTGTCTGCTGTACCCTAACACAGCCTCTCTGTCTGCTGTACCCTAACACAGCCTCTCTGTCTGCTGTACCCTAACACAGCCTCTCTGTCTGCTGTACCCTAACACAGCCTCTCTGTCTGCTGTACCCTAACACAGCCTCTCTGTCTGCTGCACCTGAAAGGAACACGCCTCTCTGTCTGCTGTACCCTAACACAGCCTCTCTGTCTGCTGTACCCTAACACAGCCTCTCTGTCTGCTATACCCTAACACAGCCTCTCTGTCTGCTGTACCCTAACACAGCCTGTCTGTCTGCTGTACCCTAACAAAGCCTCTCTGTCTGCTGTACCCTAACACAGCCTCTCTGTCTGATGTACCCTAACACAGCCTCTCTGTCTGCTGTACCCTAACACAGCCTCTCTGTCTGCTGTACCCTAACACAGCCTCTCTGTCTGCTGTACCCTAACACAGCCTCTCTGTCTGCTGTACCCTAACACAGCCTCTCTGTCTGCTGTACCCTAACACAGCCTCTCTGTCTGCTGTACCCTAACACAGCCTCTCTGTCTGCTGTACCCTAACACAGCCTCTCTGTCTGCTGTACCCTAACACAGCCTCTCTGTCTGCTGTACCCTAACACAGCCTCTCTGTCTGCTGTACCCTAACACAGCCTCTCTGTCTGCTGTACCCTAACACAGCCTCTCTGTCTGCTGTACCCTAACACAGCCTAGCCTATGATCCGACATCTGTAGCATGTGTCCAGTCTGTGTGTCAGACTCAATCTGGCTCAGAGTGAATGTGAGTTAGAGTGGAGACCTCGGAGTGCTCTCAGTCTGCAGTCTGGAAACCTGTATTCATAAAGCAATCTCAGAGTGGATGTGAGTTAGAGTGGAGACCTCGGAGGGCTTTCAGTCTGCAGTCTGGAAACCTGTATTCATAAAGCAATCTCAGAGTGGATGTGAGTTAGAGTGGAGATCTCGGAGGGCTTTCAGTCTGCAGTCTGGAAACCTGTATTCATAAAGCAATCTCAGAGTAAATGTGAGTTAGAGTGGAGACCTCGGAGGGCTTTCAGTCTGCAGTCTGGAAACCTGTATTCATAAAGCAATCTCAGAGTGGATGTGAGTTAGAGTGGAGACCTCGGAGGGCTTTCAGTCTGCAGTCTGGAAACCTGTATTCATAAAGCAATCTCAGAGTAGATGTGAGTTAGAGTGGAGGCCTCGGAGGGCTTTGTGAATGTGTTAGAGTGGAGGCCTCGGAGGGCTTTGTGAACGTGAGTTAGAGTGGAGGCCTCGGAGTGCTTCAGTCTGCAGTCTGGAGACCTGTATTCATAAAGCAATCTCAGAGTGGATGATCTATAATCAGTTTATCCGTTTAGATCATAATGAATCAGATTATATGGACCGGGGGCTGACCTGATCCTAAATCAGCCCTCCTACTGTCAGACGCTTTATGAGTACGGGTCCAAACCTGACATCTATAAGACCTCTTCTGTCCCCCAGGACGTTCATTATCGACGCTGCGTTACGTTACATTATAAACCTAATGAATTATCTGACCACAGTGAAACCTTGGGTCACACTGTCCAGGGAGACCAACACAGTACCAGGCCCAGATAGAGTGTGAAGACTTGGGTCCAGGGAGACCAACACAGCACCAGGCCCAGATAGAGTGTGAAGGCTTGGGTCCAGGGAGACCAACACAGTACCAGGCCCAGATAGAGTGTGAAGGCTTGGGTCCAGGGAGACCAACACAGTACCAGGCCCAGATAGAGTGTGAAGGCTTGGGGACCCACTGTCCAGGGAGACCAACACAGTACCAGGCCCAGATAGAGTGTGAAGGCTTGGGTCCAGGGAGACCAACACAGTACCAGGACTTGATAGAGTGTGAAGGCTTGGGACACACTGTCCAGGGAGACCAACACAGTACCAGGCCCAGATAGAGTGTGAAGGCTTGGGACCCACTGTCCAGGGAGACCAACACAGTACCAGGCCCAGATAGAGTGTGAAGGCTTGGGTCCAGGGAGACCAACACAGTACCAGGCCCAGATAGAGTGTGAAGGCTTGGGTCCAGGGAGACCAACACAGTACCAGGCCTTGATAGAGTGTGAAGGCTTGGGTGCAGGGAGACCAACACAGTACCAGGCCCAGATAGAGTGTGAAGGCTTGGGACCCACTGTCCAGGGAGACCAACAAAGTACCAGGCCCAGATAGAGTGTGAAGGCTTGGGACACACTGTCCAGGGAGACCAACACAGTACCAGACCCAGATAGAGTGTGAAGGCTTGGGGACCCGTTGTCCAGGGAGACCAACACAGTACCAGGCCCAGATAGAGTGTGAAGGCTTGGGGACCCGTTATCCAGGGAGACCAACACAGTACCAGGCCTTGATAGAGTGTGAAGACTTGGGACACACTGTCCAGGGAGACCAACACATTACCAGGCCCAGATGGAGTGTGAAGGCTTGGGTCACACTGTCCAGGGAGACCAACACAGTACCAGGCCCAGATAGAGTGTGAAGGCTTGGGACCCACTGTCCAGGGAGAACAACACAGTACCAGGCCCAGATAGAGTGTGAAGGCTTGGGTCACACTGTCCAGAGAGACCAACACAGTACCAAACCTTGATAGAGTGTGAAGGCTTGGGACACACTGTCCAGGGAGACCAACACAGCACCAGGCCTTGATAGAGTGTGAAGGCTTGGGACCAGGGAGACCAACACAGTACCAGGCCCAGATAGAGTGTGAAGGCTTGGGACCCACTGTCCAGGGAGACCAACACAGTACCAGGCCCAGATAGAGTGTGAAGGCTTGGGTCACACTGTCCAGGGAGACCAACACAGTACCAGGCCCAGATAGAGTGTGAAGGCTTGGGTCCAGGGAGAACAAAAAAGTACCAGGCCCAGATAGAGTGTGAAGGCTTGGGACACACTGTCCAGGGAGACCAACACAGTACCAGGCCCAGATAGAGTGTGAAGGCTTGGGTCCAGGGAGAACAACACAGTACCAGGCCCAGATAGAGTGTGAAGGCTTGGGACACACTGTCCAGGGAGACCAACACAGTACCAGGCCCAGATAGTGTGAAGGCTTGCGTCCAGGGAGAAAAACACAGTACCAGGACCAGATAGAGTGTGAAGGCTTGCGTCCAGGGAGACCAACACAGTACCAGGCCCAGATAGAGTGTGAAGGCTTGGGTCACACTGTCCAGGGAGAACAACACAGTACCAGGCCCAGATAGAGTGTGAAGGCTTGGGACCCACTGTCCAGGGAGACCAACACAGAACCAGGCCTTGATAGAGTGTGAAGGCTTGGGACCCACTGTCCAGGGAGACCAACACAGTACTAGGCCCAGATAGAGTGTGAAGGCTTGGGACCCACTGTCCAGGGAGACCAACACAGTACCAGGCCCAGATAGAGTGTGAAGGCTTGGGACCCACTGTCCAGGGAGACCAACACAGTACCAGGCCCAGATAGAGTGTGAAGGCTTGGGACCCACTGTCCAGGGAGACCAACACAGTACCAGGCCCAGATAGAGTGTGAAGGCTTGGGTCACACTGTCCAGGGAGAACAACACAGTACCAGGCCCAGATAGAGTGTGAAGGCTTGGGTCACACTGTCCAGAGAGACCAACACAGTACCAAACCTTGATAGAGTGTGAAGGCTTGGGACCCACTGTCCAGGGAGACCAACACAGTACCAGGCCTTGATAGAGTGTGAAGGCTTGGGTCCAGGGAGACCAACACAGTAACAGGCCCAGATAGAGTGTGAAGGCTTGGGACCCACTGTAAAGGGAGACCAACACAGTACCAGGCCTAGATAGAGTGTGAAGGCTTGGGACCCACTGTCCAGGGAGACAAACACAGTACCAGGCCCAGATAGAGTGTGAAGGCTTGGGACCCACTGTCCAGGGAGACCAACACAGTACCAGGCCCAGATAGAGTGTGAAGGCTTGGGACCCACTGTCCAGGGAGACCAGCACAGTACCAGGCCCAGATAGAGTGTGAAGGCTTGGGTCCAGGGAGACCAACACAGTACCAGGCCCAGATAGAGTGTGAAGGCTTGGGACCCACTGTCCAGGGAGACCAACACAGTACCAGGCCCAGATAGAGTGTGAAGGCTTGGGTCCAGGGAGACCAACACAGTACCAGGCCCAGATAGAGTGTGAAGGCTTGGGTCCAGGGAAACCAACACAGTAACAGGCCCAGATAGAGTGTGAAGGCTTGGGACCCACTGTCCAGGGAGACCAACACAGTACCAGGCCCAGATAGAGTGTGAAGGCTTGGGACACACTGTCCAGGGAGACCAACACAGTACCAGGCCCAGATAGAGTGTGAAGGCTTGGGTCACACTGTCCAGGGAGACCAACACAGTACCAGGCCCAGATAGAGTGAGAAGGCTTGGGACACACTGTCCAGGGAGACCAACACAGTACCAGCCCCAGATAGAGTGTGAAGGCTTGGGACCCACTGTCCAGGGAGACCAACACAGTACCAGGCCCAGATAGAGTGTGAAGGCTTGGGTCCAGGGAGACCAACACAGTACCAGACCCAGATGGAGTGTGAAGGCTGGGGACCCACTGTCCAGGGAGACCAACACAGAACCAGGCCTTGATAGAGTGGGAAGGCTTGGGTCCAGGGAGAACAACACAGTACCAGGACCAGATAGAGTGTGAAGGCTTGCGTCCAGGGAGACCAACACAGTACCAGGCCCAGATAGAGTGTGAAGGCTTGGGTCACACTGTCCAGGGAGAACAACACAGTACCAGGCCCAGATAGAGTGTGAAGGCTTGGGACCCACTGTCCAGGGAGACCAACACAGAACCAGGCCTTGATAGAGTGTGAAGGCTTGGGACCCACTGTCCAGGGAGACCAACACAGTACCAGGCCCAGATAGAGTGTGAAGGCTTGGGACCCACTGTCCAGGGAGACCAACACAGTACCAGGCCCAGATAGAGTGTGAAGGCTTGGGACCCACTGTCCAGGGAGACCAACACAGTACCAGGCCCAGATAGAGTGTGAAGGCTTGGGACCCACTGTCCAGGGAGACCAACACAGTACCAGGCCCAGATAGAGTGTGAAGGCTTGGGTCACACTGTCCAGGGAGAACAACACAGTACCAGGCCCAGATAGAGTGTGAAGGCTTGGGTCACACTGTCCAGAGAGACCAACACAGTACCAAACCTTGATAGAGTGTGAAGGCTTGGGACCCACTGTCCAGGGAGACCAACACAGTACCAGGCCTTGATAGAGTGTGAAGGCTTGGGTCCAGGGAGACCAACACAGTAACAGGCCCAGATAGAGTGTGAAGGCTTGGGACCCACTGTAAAGGGAGACCAACACAGTACTAGGCCTAGATAGAGTGTGAAGGCTTGGGACCCACTGTCCAGGGAGACAAACACAGTACCAGGCCCAGATAGAGTGTGAAGGCTTGGGACCCACTGTCCAGGGAGACCAACACAGTACCAGGCCCAGATAGAGTGTGAAGGCTTGGGACCCACTGTCCAGGGAGACCAGCACAGTACCAGGCCCAGATAGAGTGTGAAGGCTTGGGTCCAGGGAGACCAACACAGTACCAGGCCCAGATAGAGTGTGAAGGCTTGGGACCCACTGTCCAGGGAGACCAACACAGTACCAGGCCCAGATAGAGTGTGAAGGCTTGGGTCCAGGGAGACCAACACAGTACCAGGCCCAGATAGAGTGTGAAGGCTTGGGTCCAGGGAGACCAACACAGTAACAGGCCCAGATAGAGTGTGAAGGCTTGGGACCCACTGTCCAGGGAGACCAACACAGTACCAGGCCCAGATAGAGTGTGAAGGCTTGGGACACACTGTCCAGGGAGACCAACACAGTACCAGGCCCAGATAGAGTGTGAAGGCTTGGGTCACACTGTCCAGGGAGACCAACACAGTACCAGGCCCAGATAGAGTGTGAAGGCTTGGGTCCAGGGAGAACAACACAGTACCAGGCCCAGATAGAGTGTGAAGGCTTGGGACACACTGTCCAGGGAGACCAACACAGTACCAGGCCCAGATAGAGTGTGAAGGCTTGGGTCCAGGGAGACCAACACAGTACCAGGCCCAGATAGAGTGTGAAGGCTTGGGTCCAGGGAGACCAACACAGTAACAGGCCTTGATAGAGTGTGAAGGCTTGGGTCCAGGGAGACCAACACAGTACCAGGCCCAGATAGAGTGTGAAGGCTTGGGGACACACTGTCCAGGGAGACCAACACAGTACCAGGCCCAGATAGAGTGTGAAGGCTTGGGACCCACTGTCCAGGGAGACCAACACAGAACCAGGCCTTGATAGAGTGTGAAGGCTTGGGACCCACTGTCCAGGGAGACCAACACAGTACCAGGCCCAGATAGAGTGTGAAGGCTTGGGACCCACTGTCCAGGGAGACCAACACAGTACCAGGCCCAGATAGAGTGTGAAGGCTTGGGACCCACTGTCCAGGGAGACCAACACAGTACCAGGCCCAGATAGAGTGTGAAGGCTTGGGACCCACTGTCCAGGGAGACCAACACAGTACCAGGCCCAGATAGAGTGAGAAGGCTTGGGACACACTGTCCAGGGAGACCAACACAGTACCAGCCCCAGATAGAGTGTGAAGGCTTGGGACCCACTGTCCAGGGAGACCAACACAGTACCAGGCCCAGATAGAGTGTGAAGGCTTGGGTCCAGGGAGACCAACACAGTACCAGACCCAGATGGAGTGTGAAGGCTGGGGACCCACTGTCCAGGGAGACCAACACAGAACCAGGCCTTGATAGAGTGGGAAGGCTTGGGTCCAGGGAGACCAACACAGCACCAGGCCTTGATAGAGTGTGAAGGCTGGGGACCCACTGTCCAGGGAGACCAACACAGAACCAGGCCTTGATAGAGTGGGAAGGCTTGGGTCCAGGGAGACCAACACAGTACCAGGCCCAGATAGAGTGTGAAGGCTTGGGACCCACTGTCCAGGGAGACCAACACAGTACCAGGCCCAGATAGAGTGTGAAGGCTTGGGACCCACTGTCCAGGGAGACCAACACAGTACCAGGCCCAGATAGAGTGTGAAGGCTTGGGACACACTGTCCAGGGAGACCAACACAGTACCAGCCCCAGATAGAGTGTGAAGGCTTGGGACCCACTGTCCAGGGAGACCAACACAGTACCAGGCCCAGATAGAGTGTGAAGGCTTGGGTCCAGGGAGACCAACACAGTACCAGACCCAGATAGAGTGTGAAGGCTGGGGACCCACTGTCCAGGGAGACCAACACAGAACCAGGCCTTGATAGAGTGGGAAGGCTTGGGTCCAGGGAGACCAACACAGCACCAGGCCTTGATAGAGTGTGAAGGCTGGGGACCCACTGTCCAGGGAGACCAACACAGAACCAGGCCTTGATAGAGTGGGAAGGCTTGGGTCCAGGGAGACCAACACAGTACCAGGCCCAGATAGAGTGTGAAGGCTTGGGACCCACTGTCCAGGGAGACCAACACAGTACCAGGCCCAGATAGAGTGTGAAGGCTTGGGTCCAGGGAGACCAACACAGTACCAGGCCCAGATAGAGTGTGAAGGCTTGGGACACACTGTCCAGGGAGACCAACACAGTACCAGGCCTTGATAGAGTGTGAAGGCTGGGGACCCACTGTCCAGGGAGACCAACACAGAACCAGGCCTTGATAGAGTGGGAAGGCTTGGGTCCAGGGAGACCAACACAGTACCAGGCCCAGATAGAGTGTGAAGGCTTGGGACCCACTGTCCAGGGAGACCAACACAGTACCAGGCCCAGATAGAGTGTGAAGGCTTGGGTCCAGGGAGACCAACACAGTACCAGGCCCAGATAGAGTGTGAAGGCTTGGGACACACTGTCCAGGGAGACCAACACAGTACCAGGCCCAGATAGAGTGTGAAGGCTTGGG
Organism: Salvelinus fontinalis; assembly: GCF_029448725.1. NCBI lineage: Eukaryota > Metazoa > Chordata > Actinopteri > Salmoniformes > Salmonidae > Salvelinus > Salvelinus fontinalis. The sequence goes on along the minus strand of NW_026600873.1, from coordinate 79,226 downwards.
ACACACTGTCCAGGGAGACCAACACAGTACCAGACCTTGATAGAGTGTGAAGGCTTGGGTCCAGGGAGACCAACACAGTACCAGGCCCAGATAGAGTGTGAAGGCTTGGGTCCAGGGAGACCAACACAGTAACAGGCCTTGATAGAGTGTGAAGGCTTGGGACCCACTGTCCAGGGAGACCAACACAGTACCAGGCGCAGATAGAGTGTGAAGGCTTGGGGACACACTGTCCAGGGAGACCAACACATTACCAGGACCAGATAGAGTGTGAAGGCTTGGGTCACATTGTCCAGGGAGACCAACACAGTACCAGGACCAGATAGAGTGTGAAGGCTTGGGTCCAGGGAGACCAACACAGTACCAGGCCCAGATAGAGTGTGAAGGCTTGGGACCCACTGTCCAGGGAGACCAACACAGTACCAGGCATTGATAGAGTGTGAAGGCTTGGGACCCACTGTCCAGGGCGACCAACACAGCACCAGGACCAGATAGAGTGTGAAGGCTTGGGTCCAGGGAGACCAACACAGTACCAGGCCTTGATAGAGTGTGAAGGCTTGGGACCCACTGTCCAGGGAGACCAACACAGTACCAGGCCCAGATAGAGTGTGAAGGCTTGGGTCCAGGTAGACCAACACAGTACCAGGCCCAGATAGAGTGTGAAGGCTTGGGACCCACTGTCCAGGGAGACCAACACAGTACCAGGCCCAGATAGAGTGTGAAGGCTTGGGTCCCACTGTCCAGGGAGACCACCACAGTACCAGGCCCAGATAGAGTGTGAAGGCTTGGGTCCAGGGAGAACAACACAGTACCAGGCCCAGATAGAGTGTGAAGGCTTGGGACACACTGTCCAGGGAGACCAACACAGTACCAGGCCCAGATAGAGTGTGAAGGCTTGGGTCCAGGGAGAACAACACAGTACCAGGCCCAGATAGAGTGTGAAGGCTTGGGGACACACTGTCCAGGGAGACCAACACAGTACCAGGACCAGATAGAGTGTGAAGGCTTGGGACACACTGTCCAGGGAGAACAACACAGTACCAGGCCCAGATAGAGTGTGAAGGCTTGGGACACACCGTCCAGGGAGACCAACACAGTACCAGGCCCAGATAGAGTGTGAAGGCTTGCGTCCAGGGAGAACAACACAGTACCAGACTCAGATAGAGTGTGAAGGCTTGGGTCCAGGGAGACCAACACAGTAACAGGCCCAGATAGAGTGTGAAGGCTTGGGGACACACTGTCCAGGGAGACCAACACAGCACCAGGCCTTGATAGAGTGTGAAGGCTTGGGTCCAGGGAGACCAACACAGTACCAGGCCCAGATAGAGTGTGAAGGCTTGGGGACACACTGTCCAGGGAGACCAACACAGTACCAGGCCCAGATAGAGTGTGAAGGCTTGGGACCCACTGTCCAGGGAGACCAACACAGAACCAGGCCTTGATAGAGTGTGAAGGCTTGGGACCCACTGTCCAGGGAGACCAACACAGTACCAGGCCCAGATAGAGTGTGAAGGCTTGGGTCCAGGGAGACCCACACAGTACCAGGCCCAGATAGAGTGTGAAGGCTTGGGTCCAGGGAGACCAACACAGTACCAGGACCAGATAGAGTGTGAAGGCTTGGGACCCACTGTCCAGGGAGACCAACACAGTACCAGGCCCAGATAGAGTGTGAAGGCTTGGGACCCACTGTCCAGGGAGACCAACACAGTACCAGGCCCAGATAGAGTGTGAAGGCTTGGGACCCACTGTCCAGGGAGACCAACACAGTACCAGGCCCAGATAGAGTGTGAAGGCTTGGGTCCAGGGAGACCAACACAGTACCAGGACCAGATAGAGTGTGAAGGCTTGGGACCCACTGTCCAGGGAGACCAACACAGTACCAGGCCCAGATAGAGTGTGAAGGCTTGGGACCCACTGTCCAGGGAGACCAACACAGTACCAGGCCCAGATAGAGTGTGAAGGCTTGGGACCCACTGTCCAGGGAGACCAACACAGTACCAGGCCCAGATAGAGTGTGAAGGCTTGGGACCCACTGTCCAGGGAGACCAACACAGTACCAGGCCTTGATAGAGTGTGAAGGCTTGGGACACACTGTCCAGAGAGAACAACAAAGTACCAGGCCCAGATAGAGTGTGAAGGCTTGGGACACACTATCCAGGGAGACCAACACAGTACCAGGCCCAGATAGAGTGTGAAGGCTTGGGACCCACTGTCCAGGGAGACCAACACAGTACCAGGCCCAGATAGAGTGTGAAGGCTTGCGTCCAGGGAGAACAACACAGTACCAGGCCTTGATAGAGTGGGAAGGCTTGGGTCCAGGGAGACCAACACAGTACCAGGCCTTGATAGATTGGGAAGGCTTGGGTCCAGGGAGACCAACACAGTACCAGGCCTTGATAGAGTGGGAAGGCTTGGGTCCAGGGAGACCAACACAGTACCAGGCCCAGAGAGAGTGTGAAGGCTTGGGACCCACTGTCCAGGGAGACCAACACAGAACCAGGCCTTGATAGAGTGGGAAGGCTTGGGTCCAGGGAGACCAACACAGTACCAGGCCCAGAGAGAGTGTGAAGGCTTGGGACCCACTGTCCAGGGAGACCAACACAGTACCAGGCCCAGATAGAGTGTGAAGGCTTGGGACCCACTGTCCAGGGAGACCAACACAGTACCAGGCCCAGATAGAGTGTGAAGGCTTGGGTCCAGGGAGACCAACACAGTACCAGGCCCAGATAGCGTGTGAAGGCTTGCGACACACTGTCCAGGGAGACCAACACAGTACCAGGCCCAGATAGAGTGTGAAGGCTTGGGACACACTGTCCAGGGAGACCAACACAGTACCAGACCTTGATAGAGTGTGAAGGCTTGGGTCCAGGGAGACCAACACAGTAACAGGCCCAGATAGAGTGTGAAGGCTTGGGACCCACTGTCCAGGGAGACCAACACAGTACCAGGCATTGATAGAGTGTGAAGGCTTGGGTCCCACTGTCCAGGGAGACCACCACAGTACCAGGCCCAGATAGAGTGTGAAGGCTTGGGGACACACTGTCCAGGGAGACCAACACATTACCAGGACCAGATAGAGTGTGAAGGCTTGGTTCACACTGTCCAGGGAGACCAACACAGTACCAGGACCAGATAGAGTGTGAAGGCTTGGGTCCAGGGAGACCAACACAGTACCAGGCCCAAATAGAGTGTGAAGGCTTGGGACCCACTGTCCAGGGAGACCAACACAGTACCAGGCATTGATAGAGTGTGAAGGCTTGGGACCCACTGTCCAGGGAGACCAACACAGTACCAGGCCCAGAAAGAGTGTGAAGGCTTGGGTCCAGGGAGACCAACACAGTACCAGGCCCAGATAGAGTGTGAAGGCTTGGGACCCACTGTCCAGGGAGACCAACACAGTACCAGGCCCAGATAGAGTGTGAAGGCTTGGGGACACACTGTCCAGGGACACCAACACATTACCAGGACCAGATAGAGTGTGAAGGCTTGGGTCACACTGTCCAGGGAGACCAACACAGTACCAGGACCAGATAGAGTGTGAAGGCTTGGGTCCAGGGAGACCAACACAGTACCAGGCCCAGATAGAGTGTGAAGGCTTGGGACCCACTGTCCAGGGAGACCAACACAGTACCAGGCCTTGATAGAGTGTGAAGGATTGGGACCCACTGTCCAGGTAGACCAACACAGCACCAGGACCAGATAGAGTGTGAAGGCTTGGGTCCAGGGAGACCAACACAGTACCAGGCCCAGATAGAGTGTGAAGGCTTGGGACACACTGTCCAGGGAGACCAACACAGTACCAGGCCCAGATAGAGTGTGAAGGCTTGGGTCCAGGGAGACCAACACAGTACGAGGCCTTGATAGAGTGTGAAGGCTTGGGACCCACTGTCCAGGGAGATCAACACAGTACCAGGCCCAGATAGAGTGTGAAGGCTTGGGACCCACTGTCCAGGGAGACCAACACAGTACCAGGCCCAGATAGAGTGTGAAGGCTTGGGACACACTGTCCAGGGAGACCAACACAGTACCAGGCCCAGATAGATTGTGAAGGCTTGGGTCACACTGTCCAGGGAGACCAACACAGTACCAGGCCCAGATAGAGTGTGAAGGCTTGGGTCACACTGTCCAGGGAGACCAACACAGTACCAGGCCCAGATAGAGTGTGAAGGCTTGGGACACACTGTCCAGGGAGACCAACACAGTACCAGGCCCAGATAGAGTGTGAAGGCTTGGGACCCACTGTCCAGGGAGACCAACACAGCACCAGGCCCAGATAGAGTGTGAAGGCTTGGGTCACACTGTCCAGGGAGACCAACACAGTACAAGGCCCAGATAGAGTGTGAAGGCTTGGGACCCACTGTCCAGGGAGACCAACACAGTACCAGGCCCAGATAGAGTGTGAAGGCTCTGGTCCAGGGAGAACAACACATTACCAGGCCTTGATAGAGTGTGAAGGCTTGGGACACACTGTCCAGGGAGACCAACACAGTACCAGGCCCAGATAGAGTGTGAAGGCTTGGGACACACTGTCCAGGGAGACCAACACAGTACCAGGCCCAGATAGAGTGTGAAGGCTTGGGTCCAGGGAGACCCACACAGTACCAGGCCCAGATAGAGTGTGAAGGCTTGGGTCCAGGGAGACCAACACAGTACCAGGCCCAGATAGAGTGTGAAGGCTTGGGACACACTGTCCAGGGAGACCAACACAGTACCAGGCCTTGATAGAGTGTGAAGGCTTGGGACACACTGTCCAGGGAGACCAACACAGTACCAGACCCAGATAGAGTGTGAAGGCTTGGGTCCAGGGAGACCAACACAGTACCAGGACCAGATAGAGTGTGAAGGCTTGGGACACACTGTCCAGGGAGACCAACACAGTACCAGGCCCAGATAGAGTGTGAAGGCTTGGGTCACACTGTCCAGGGAGACCAACACAGTACCAGGCCCAGATAGAGTGTGAAGGCTTGGGACCCACTGTCCAGGGAGACCAACACAGTACCAGGCCCAGATAGAGTGTGAAGGCTTGGGTCACACTTTCCAGGGAGACCAACACAGCACCAGGCCCAGATAGAGTGTGAAGGCTTGGGTCACACTGTCCAGGGAGACCAACACAGTACAAGGCCCAGATAGAGTGTGAAGGCTTGGGACCCACTGTCCAGGGAGACCAACACAGTACCAGGCCCAGATAGAGTGTGAAGGCTCTGGTCCAGGGAGAACAACACATTACCAGGCCTTGATAGAGTGTGAAGGCTTGGGACACACTGTCCAGGGAGACCAACACAGTACCAGGCCCAGATAGAGTGTGAAGGCTTGGGACCCACTGTCCAGGGAGACCAACACAGTACCAGGCCCAGATAGAGTGTGAAGGCTTGGGGACCCATTGTCCAGGGAGACCAACACAGTACCAGGCCTTGATAGAGTGTGAAGGCTTGGGACACACTGTCCAGGGAGACCAACACAGTACCAGGCCCAGATAGAGTGTGAAGGCTTGGGACAGACTGTCCAGGGAGACCAACACAGTACCAGGCCCAGATAGAGTGTGAAGGCTTGGGTCCAGGGAGACCAACACAGTACCAGGCCTTGATAGAGTGTGAAGGCTTGGGACACACTGTCCAGGGAGACCAACACAGTACCAGACCCAGATAGAGTGTGAAGGCTTGGGTCCAGGGAGACCAACACAGTACCAGGACCAGATAGAGTGTGAAGGCTTGGGACACACTGTCCAGGGAGACCAACACAGTACCAGGCCCAGATAGAGTGTGAAGGCTTGGGACCCACTGTCCAGGGAGACCAACACAGTACCAGGCCCAGATAGAGTGTGAAGGCTTGGGACCCACTGTCCAGGGAGACCAACACAGTACCAGGCCCAGATAGAGTGTGAAGGCTTGGGACCCACTGTCCAGGGAGACCAACACAGTGCCAGGCCCAGATAGAGTGTGAAGGCTTGGGACCCACTGTCCAGGGAGACCAACACAGTACCAGGCCCAGATAGAGTGTGAAGGCTTGGGTCCAGGGAGACCAACACAGTACCAGGCCCAGATAGAGTGTGAAGGCTTGGGTCCAGGGAGACCCACACAGTACCAGGCCCAGATAGAGTGTGAAGGCTTGGGTCCAGGGAGACCAACACAGTACCAGGCCCAGATAGAGTATGAAGGCTTGGGGACCCACTGTCCAGGGAGACCAACACAGTACCAGGCCCAGATAGAGTGTGAAGGCTTGGGTCCAGGGAGACCAACACAGTACCAGGACCAGATAGAGTGTGAAGGCTTGGGACACACTGTCCAGGGAGACCAACACAGTACCAGGCCCAGATAGAGTGTGAAGGCTTGGGACACACTGTCCAGGGAGACCAACACAGCACCAGACCCAGATAGAGTGTGAAGGCTTGGGTCACACTGTCCAGGGAGACCAACACAGTACAAGGCCCAGATAGAGTGTGAAGGCTTGGGACCCACTGTCCAGGGAGACCAACACAGTACCAGGCCCAGATAGAGTGTGAAGGCTCTGGTCCAGGGAGAACAACACATTTCCAGGCCTTGATAGAGTGTGAAGGCTTGGGACACACTGTCCAGGGAGACCAACACAGTACCAGGCCCAGATAGAGTGTGAAGGCTTGGGACCCACTGTCCAGGGAGACCAACACAGTACCAGGCCCAGATAGACTGTGAAGGCTTGGGACCCACTTTCCAGGGAGACCAACACAGTACCAGGCCCAGATAGAGTGTGAAGGCTTGGGACCCACTGTCCAGGGAGACCAACACAGTACCAGGCCCAGATAGAGTGTGAAGGCTTGGGTCCAGGGAGACCCACACAGTACCAGGCCCAGATAGAGTGTGAAGGCTTGGGTCCAGGGAGACCAACACAGTACCAGGCCCAGATAGAGTGTGAAGGCTTGGGGACCCACTGTCCAGGGAGACCAACACAGTACCAGGCCCAGATAGAGTGTGAAGGCTTGGGACACACTGTCCAGGGAGACCAACACAGTACCAGACCCAGATAGAGTGTGAAGGCTTGGGTCCAGGGAGACCAACACAGTACCAGGACCAGATAGAGTGTGAAGGCTTGGGACACACTGTCCAGGGAGACCAACACAGTACCAGGCCCAGATAGAGTGTGAAGGCTTGGGACACACTGTCCAGGGAGACCAACACAGTACCAGGCCCAGATAGAGTGTGAAGGCTTGGGACCCACTGTCCAGGGAGACCAACACAGTACCAGGCCCAGATAGAGTGTGAAGGCTTGGGTCCCACTGTCCAGGGAGACCACCACAGTACCAGGCCCAGATAGAGTGTGAAGGCTTGGGGACACACTGTCCAGGGACACCAACACATTACCAGGACCAGATAGAGTGTGAAGGCTTGGGTCACACTGTCCAGGGAGACCAACACAGTACCAGGACCAGATAGAGTGTGAAGGCTTGGGTCCAGGGAAACCAACACAGTACTAGGCCCAGATAGAGTGTGAAGGCTTGGGACACACTGTCCAGGGAGACCAACACAGTACCAGGCCCAGATAGAGTGTGAAGGCTTGGGTCCAGGGAGACCAACACAGTACCAGGCCCAGATAGAGTGTGAAGGCTTGGGACCCACTGTCCAGGGAGACCAACACAGTACCAGGCCCAGATAGAGTGTGAAGGCTTGGGTCCCACTGTCCAGGGAGACCACCACAGTACCAGGCCCAGATAGAGTGTGAAGGCTTGGGGACACACTGTCCAGGGAGACCAACACATTACCAGGACCAGATAGAGTGTGAAGGCTTGGGTCACACTGTCCAGGGAGACCAACACAGTACCAGGACCAGATAGAGTGTGAAGGCTTGGGTCCAGGGAGACCAACACAGTACCAGGCCCAGATAGAGTGTGAAGGCTTGGGTCACACTGTCCAGGGAGACCAACACATTACCAGGACCAGATAGAGTGTGAAGGCTTGGGACACACTGTCCAGGGAGACCAACACAGTACCAGGCCCAGATAGAGTGTGAAGGCTTGGGTCCAGGGAGACCAACACAGTACCAGGCCTTGATAGAGTGTGAAGGCTTGGGACCCACTGTCCAGGGAGACCAACACAGTACCAGGCCCAGATAGAGTGTGAAGGCTTGGGACACACTGTCCAGTGAGACCAACACAGTACCAGGCCCAGATAGAGTGTGAAGGCTTGGGACACACTGTCCAGGGAGACCAACACAGTACCAGGCCCAGATAGAGTGTGAAGGCTTGGGACCCACTGTCCAGGGAGATCAACACAGTACCAGGCCCAGATAGAGTGTGAAGGCTTGGGACACACTGTCCAGGGAGACCAACACAGCACCAGGCCCAGATAGAGTGTGAAGGCTTGCGTCACACTGTCCAGGGAGACCAACACAGTACAAGGCCCAGATAGAGTGTGAAGGCTTGGGACACACTGTCCAGGGAGACCAACACAGTACCAGGCCCAGATAGAGTGTGAAGGCTTGGGACACACTGTCCAGGGAGACCAACACAGTACCAGGCCCAGATAGAGTGTGAAGGCTTGGGACACACTGTCCAGGGAGACCAACACAGTACCAGGCCCAGATAGAGTGTGAAGGCTTGGGTCCAGGGAGACCAACACAGTACCAGGCCCAGATAGAGTGTGAAGGCTTGGGACCCACTGTCCAGGGAGACCAACACAGTACCAGGCCCAGATAGAGTGTGAAGGCTTGGGACCCACTGTCCAGGGAGATCAACACAGTACCAGGCCCAGATAAAGTGTGAAGGCTTGGGTCCCACTGTCCAGGGAGACCAACACAGTACCAGGCCTTGATAGAGTGTGAAGGCTTGGGACACACTGTCCAGGGAGACCAACACAGTACCAGGCCCAGATAGAGTGTGAAGGCTTGGAACACACTGTCCAGTGAGACCAACACAGTACCAGGCCCAGATAGAGTGTGAAGGCTTGGGACACACTGTCCAGGGAGACCAACACAGTACCAGGCCCAGATAGAGTGTGAAGGCTTGGGACCCACTGTCCAGGGAGATCAACACAGTACCAGGCCCAGATAGAGTGTGAAGGCTTGGGACACACTGTCCAGGGAGACCAACACAGCACCAGGCCCAGATAGAGTGTGAAGGCTTGCGTCACACTGTCCAGGGAGACCAACACAGTACAAGGCCCAGATAGAGTGTGAAGGCTTGGGACACACTGTCCAGGGAGACCAACACAGTACCAGGCCCAGATAGAGTGTGAAGGCTTGGGACACACTGTCCAGGGAGACCAACACAGTACCAGGCCCAGATAGAGTGTGAAGGCTTGGGACACACTGTCCAGGGAGACCAACACAGTACCAGGCCCAGATAGAGTGTGAAGGCTTGGGTCCAGGGAGACCAACACAGTACCAGGCCCAGATAGAGTGTGAAGGCTTGGGACCCACTGTCCAGGGAGACCAACACAGTACCAGGCCCAGATAGAGTGTGAAGGCTTGGGACCCACTGTCCAGGGAGATCAACACAGTACCAGGCCCAGATAGAGTGTGAAGGCTTGGGTCCCACTGTCCAGGGAGACCAACACAGTACCAGGCCTTGATAGAGTGTGAAGGCTTGGGACACACTGTCCAGGGAGACCAACACAGTACCAGGCCCAGATAGAGTGTGAAGGCTTGGGACACACTGTCCAGGGAGACCAACACAGTACCAGGCCCAAATAGAGTGTGAAGGCTTGGGTCACACTGTCCAGGGAGACCAACACAGTACCAGGCCCAGATAGAGTGTGAAGGCTTGGGACCCACTGTCCAGGGAGACCAACACAGTACCAGGCCCAGATAGAGTGTGAAGGCTTGGGACCCACTGTCCAGGGAGACCAACACAGTACCAGACCCAGATAGAGTGTGAAGGCTTGGGTCCAGGGAGACCAACACAGTACCAGGACCAGATAGAGTGTGAAGGCTTGGGACATACTGTCCAGGGAGACCAACACAGTACCAGGCCCAGATAGAGTGTGAAGGCTTGGGTCCAGGGAGACCAACACAGTACCAGGCCCAGATAGAGTGTGAAGGCTTGGGTCCAGGGAGACCAACACAGTACCAGGCCTTGATAGAGTGTGAAGGCTTGGGACACACTGTCCAGGGAGACCAACACAGTACCAGACCTTGATAGAGTGTGAAGGCTTGGGTCCAGGGAGAACAACACAGTACCAGGCCCAGGTAGAGTGTGAAGGCTTGGGTCCAGGGAGACCAACACAGTACCAGGCCTTGATAGAGTGTGAAGGCTTGGGACACACTGTCCAGGGAGACCAACACAGTACCAGGCCCAGATAGAGTGTGAAGGCTTGGGACACACTGTCCAGGGAGAACAACACAGAACCAGGCCCAGATAGAGTGTGAAGGCTTGGGACACACTGTCCAGGGAGACCAACACAGTACCAGGCCCAGATAGAGTGTGAAGGCTTGGGACCCACTGTCCAGGGAGACCAACACAGTACCAGGCCCAGATAGAGTGTGAAGGCTTGGGTGCAGGGAGACCAACACAGTACCAGGCCCAGATAGAGTGTGAAGGCTTTACAAGAGGAAAAAGGTTAAGAAGTTCACAGGTTCAGCTACGAGGCAATGTAGGGCTGACAAAAGAGTGAATGTGTGTGTGTGTGTGTCGTGTGTGTGTGTGTGTGTGTGTGTGTGTGTGTGTGTGTGTGTGTGTGTGTGTGTGTGTGTGTGTGTGTGTGTGTGTGTGTGTGTGTGTGTGTGTGTGTGTGTGTGTGTGTGTGTGTGTGTGTGTGTGTGTGTGTGTGTGTCGTGTGTGACATCAACACTGACCCTCAGATAAACAGAGATCATCACTGACCCTCAGATAAACAGAGATCAACACTGACCCTCAGATAAACAGACATCAACACTGACCCTCAGATAAACAGAGATCATCACTGACCCTCAGATTAACAGAGATCAACACTGACCCTCAGATAAACAGAGATCAACACTGACCCTCAGATTAACAGAGATCATCACTGACCCTCAGATAAACAGAGATCAACACTGACCCTCAGATAAACAGAGATCAACACTGACCCTCTGATAAACAGACATCAACACTGACCCTCCATATGTTCTGTTTATCTGAGGGTCAGAGCAGGGAAAAAGTCTCAGCAACAAAAGAGTGATCAAATTAAGGTCCTATAGGACAGAACACAGCACATTTTGTCTCCCGTTGAGGTGGGTTCTTCTTTGCTGAGGGGTGTTCAGGGGAGAACATACTAAAAAACAGCCGTGACACAGAGGACAGGCCCCTGTAAGAGCTGTTGGTCGATGCAATTCACAGATCTGGTACATAACAGCAGCCTTCACGCTGTTTGAACTCCCGTGATGTAGAGCGGTGCGGGGCCTTGGGCCCAGATCGACTTGACTTGACGGTACAGAACACTTCACCTCAATTTAAAAATGTACGACCCTCTGAGGATGCAGTTCAAATGGAAACCTATGCCATTTGTAGTAGACAACTGTCTCACAGCCACAGGGGGAACCCCTCAGACAACTGTCTCACAGCCACAGGGGGAACCCCTCAGACAACTGTCTCACAGCCACAGGGGGAACCCCTCAGACAACTGTCTCACAGCCACAGGGGGAACCCCTCAGACAACTGTCTCACAGCCACAGGGGGAACCCCTCAGACAACTGTCTCACAGCCACAGGGGGAACCCCTCAGACAACTGTCTCACAGCCACAGGGGGAACCCCTCAGACAACTGTCTCACAGCCACAGGGGGAACCCCTCAGACAACTGTCTCACAGCCACAGGGGGAACCCCTCAGACAACTGTCTCACAGCCACAGGGGGAACCCCTCAGACAACTGTCTCACAGCCACAGGGGGAACCCCTCAGACAACTGTCTCACAGCCACAGGGGGAACCCCTCAGACAACTGTCTCACAGCCACAGGGGGAACCCCTCAGACAACTGTCTCACAGCCACAGGGGGAACCCCTCAGACAACTGTCTCACAGCCACAGGGGGAACCCCTCAGACAACTGTCTCACAGCCACAGGGGGAACCCCTCAGACAACTGTCTCACAGCCACAGGGGGAACCCCTCAGACAACTGTCTCACAGCCACAGGGGGAACCCCTCAGAATACTGTTATAGACCATGTGATTAAGGTGTCAACAGTAAACAAACTGTATATTCATAGACCATGTCAATAAGGTGTCAACAGTAAACACACTGTATATTTATAGACCATGTGAATAAGGTGTCAACAGTAAACACAAACAGTAAACAAACTGTATATTTATAGACCATGTGATTAAGGTGTCAACAGTAAACACAAACAGTAAACAAACTGTATATTTATAGACCATGTGATTAAGGTGTCAACAGTAAACAACCTGTATATTTATAGACCATGTGATTAAGGTGTCAACAGTAAACACAAACAGTAAACAAACTGTATATTTATAGACCATGTGATTAAGGTGTCAACAGTAAACAACCTGTATATTTATAGACCATGTGAATAAGGTGTCAACAGTAAACACAAACAGTAAACAAACTGTATATTTATAGACCATGTGATTAAGGTGTCAACAGTAAACACAAACAGTAAACAAACTGTATATTTATAGACCATGTGATTAAGGTGTCAACAGTAAACAACCTGTATATTTATAGACCATGTGATTAAGGTGTCAACAGTAAACAAACTGTATATTTATAGACCATGTGAATAAGGTGTCAACAGTAAACAAACTGTATATTTATAGACCATGTGAATAAGGTGTCAACAGTAAACACAAACAGTAAACAACTGAGTAGGCTTTGCTAGAGTTTGGCAGATACACTGTGTGTGTGTGTGTGTGTGTGTGTGTGTGTGTGTGTGTGTGTGTGTGTGTGTGTGTGTGTGTGTGTGTGTGTGTGTGTGTGTGTGTGTGTGTGTGTGTGTGTGTGTGTGTGTGTGTGTGTGTGTGTGTGTGTGTGAGAGAGAGAGAGCCCTTGAGGTTATGTTTACAGTGTTATTGTAACAACCTTACACCTTGAGGCCTGTTGATTTAATGACTAAGTTATTCTACTGACAGTCAAAGGAACCCAGAGGCCCTTCATAAATATCAACATGCCCTCAGCCATCTGTGTACCACATCTCATGTACATCAATACCGTCTGCATCGTAACACTGCAGAAAAGCCCCGAACAATGACAGACTGCTCGGCACCACTCGATACTAATCTGTCTCTCAAGAGCTCCGGCTGACAGCTCAAACTGTAACATGTGACATCAGCATGCAGAGTGTAGAAACACCAACCACATTCCCCATATTCACACACACACACACACACGCACGCACGCACGCACAGACACGCACGCACGCGCAGACACACACACACACACACACACAGACACAGACACAGACACACACACACACACAGACACAGACACAGACACAGACACAGACACAGACACAGACACAGACACAGACACAGACACAGACACAGACACAGACACAGACACAGACACAGACACAGACACAGACACAGACACAGACACAGACACAGACACAGACACAGACACAGACACAGACACAGACACAGACACAGACACAGACACAGACACAGACACAGACACAGACACAGACACAGACACAGACACAGACACAGACACACACACAGACACACACACAGACACAGACACAGACACAGACACAGACACAGACACACACACACACACACACACACACACACACACACAAACACACGAACACACACACACACACAAACACACGAACACACACACACACACACACACACACACACACACACACACACACACACACACACACACACACACACACACACACACACACACACACACACACACACACACACACACACACACACACACACACACACACACACACACACACACACACACACACACACACACACACAGGACCTCTGAGTTGAAGTGAACGGGTTTAGAGAGAGATGGCCCTCCTCCAGCCAAGAGAATCACCCAGCCTTCCACTGTGTCTGTCAGTAAGTCAGCCAGAAGCCAACGGCTCTTAGTACCAGAGATACCAGAGCTGCTAGGAGATGAAGGGATGAGGAAATGAAGCTTCCACTGGCTCTGACTTAGACTGCTGGTCCCACATCTGTTTGGCCTGTACATAGACAACACCTATGGTGGTTGTAAGAGGCATACCAAGCTAGCTCTGTTTGACTGGCCCCAGGCCTGTTCTTAGCACCAGGATCACCAAGCTAGCTCTGTTTGACTGGCCCCAGGGTTGTTCTTAGCAGGCTTTCTGATGGCAGGGGCCAATAAGCCACACAGCATGACCACACATTAACATAGGATGAGTAAAGCTTTACAGTGGCTCCAACTGGCCCCAGGCCTGTTCTTATCACCAGAACCACCAGGCTAGCTCTGACTGACTGACCCCAGGCCTGTTCTTATCACCAGGACCACCAGGCTAGCTCTGACTGACTGACCCCAGGCCTGTTCTTATCACCAGGTCCACCAGGCTAGCTCTGACTGACTGACCCCAGGCCTGTTCTTATCACCAGGACCACCAGGCTAGCTCTGACTGACTGACCCCAGGCCTGTTCTTATCACCAGGTCCACCAGGCTAGCTCTGACTGACTGGCCCCAGGCCTGTTCTTATCACCAGGTCCACCAGGCTAGCTCTGACTGACTGACCTCAGGCCTGTTCTTATCACCAGGACAGCTCTGACTGACTGACCCCAGGCCTGTTCTTATCACCAGGACTACCAGGCTAGCTCTGACTGACTGACCCCAGGCCTGTTCTTATCACCAGGACTACCAGGCTAGCTCTGACTGACTTACCCCAGGCCTGTTCTTATCACCAGGTCCACCAGGCTAGCTCTGACTGACTGACCCCAGGCCTGTTCTTAGCACCAGAACCACCAGGCTAGCTCTGACCGACTGGCCTCAGGCCTGTTCTTATCAGGCTTTCTGAAGAGAGATGCAGGGTAACAGTCCACTCACACCATGGCCACAAAAAATAACCCCAGAAGACGACAGAAGGTCAGGAAACCTGCATCATTACAACAGGACCCTTCACCCCCAGAGAGTGACCAGGATGTGATCGGTCCATTACGATACAGTGCACGCTGGTGTAAAGGCCGGGAGAGGTACCGAATGTCAGGAGACGGACTGGGAGAATGTTACGTGGCGAGAACAGTTCCAATCTTATTCATCTCAATCGTTCACCACTTTTACCGTCTCACCGTTAACATCTTACTTTAACAGTCCAACCTTCTAAAAACCATCTCTTTCAGTGTGACATGGAGATGTGATGGAAAAGTTAACCTCCAAGTGTAGCTGTTTTCATGCTAGTAGAGAGAAAAGGCTGTGATAGAGGAGCGTTGATAGAGAATGACAGTATTGAAGATTGTTGGCTGTCAGTTTACAGTCCACTTCAGGGTCCAAGAGACCAATCTCACAGTGTCAGTTAACAGTCCACTTCAGGCTCCTAGAGACCAATCTCACAGTGTCAGTTAACAGTCCACTTCAGGCTCCTGGAGACCAATCTCATAGTGTCAGTTAACAGTCTACTTCAGGCTCCTAGAGACCAATCTCTCAGTGTCCGTTAACAGTCCACTTCAGGCTCCTAGAGACCAATCTCACAGTGTCAGTTAACAGTCCACTTCAGGCTCCTAGAGACCAATCTCATAGTGTCAGTTAACAGTCCACTTCAGGCTCCTAGAGACCAATCTCACAGTGTCAGTTAACAGTCCACTTCAGGCTCCTAGAGACCAATCTCATAGTGTCAGTTAACAGTCCACTTCAGGCTCCTAGAGACCAATCTCTCAGTGTCCGTTAACAGTCCACTTCAGGCCACTAGAGACCAATCTCATAGTGTCAGTTAACTGTCCACTTCAGACTCCTAGAGACCAATCTCATTGTGTCAGTTAACAGTCCACTTCAGGCTCCTAGAGACCAATCTCACAGGGTCAGTTAACAGTCCACTTCAGACTCCTAGAGACCAATCTCACAGGGTCAGTTAACAGTTCACTTCACTCCTAGAGACCAATCTCACAGGGTCAGTTTACAGTCCACTTCAGGCTCCTAGAGACCAATCTCACAGTGTTAGTTAACAGTCCACTTCAGACTCCTAGAGACCAATCTCATAGTGTCAGTTAACAGTCCACTTCAGGCTCCTAGAGACCAATCTCACAGTGTCAGTTAAAAGTCCACTTCAGGCTCCTAGAGACCAATCTCACAGTGTCAGTTAACAGTCCACTTCAGGCTCCTAGAGACCAATCTCACAGTGTCAGTTAACAGTCCACTTCAGGCTCCTAGAGACCAATCTCATAGTGTCAGTTAACAGTCCACTTCAGACTCCTAGAGACCAATCTCACAGGGTCAGTTTACAGTCCACTTCAGGCTCCTAGAGACCAATCTCAGTGTCAGTTAACAGTCCACTTCAGACTCCTAGAGACCAATCTCACAGTGTCAGTTAACAGTCCACTTCAGGCTCCTAGAGACCAATCTCACAGGGTCAGTTACCAGTCCACTTCAGGCTCCTAGAGACCAATCTCACAGTGTTAGTTAACAGTCCACTTCAGACTCCTAGAGACCAATCTCATAGTGTCAGTTAACAGTCCACTTCAGGCTCCTAGAGACCAATCTCACAGTGTCAGTTAACAGTCCACTTCAGGCTCCTAGAGACCAATCTCACAGGGTCAGTTACCAGTCCACTTCAGGCTCCTAGAGACCAATCTCACAGGGTCAGTTACCAGTCCACTTCAGGCTCCTAGAGACCAATCTCACAGTGTTAGTTAACAGTCCACTTCAGGCTCCTAGAGACCAATCTCACAGTGTCAGTTAAAAGTCCACTTCAGGCTCCTAGAGACCAATCTCACAGTGTCAGTTAACAGTCCACTTCAGGCTCCTAGAGACCAATCTCACAGTGTCAGTTAAAAGTCCACTTCAGGCTCCTAGAGACCAATCTCACAGTGTCAGTTAACAGTCCACTTCAGGCTCCTAGAGACCAATCTCACAGTGTCAGTTAACAGTCCACTTCAGACTCCTAGAGACCAATCTCATAGTGTCAGTTAACCTGTTGGGGATGGGGGCGCTGTTTAGACTACTTATGCTAATTTGGCTAATTTTTTAAACGGCTTCCCACAAAATCCTTGATCGTACAATATGCATATTATTATTATTATTGGATAGAAAACAGTCTATAGTTTCTATAGGAGTTGAAATTTTGTCTCTAAGTGGAACAGAGCCCATTCTACAGCAATTTCCCTGACATGGAGTCAGATTTGAGAAATGTTGGCCACTCTTCTGAAGTCATTTAAAAGGGCACTGTCGTTGCTATGACTATACGGACACTTCTTACGTCTTCCCCTGGATGCCTTTACGTGATGACGATTCCAACGGGGTCGATTGCTCGTTCACAGGCCCTACAAATGAAAAAACCCTGAAGCTAGTCATTCTTTTGGAGCTGCGTAACGCGCGTGCTGGACACCGACCCGCTCCTGTTCCAAGCGTTAGTTTAGCCTGTTATATTTCTCCGGTCATCTTTTCACTCGTTATAGGAGTTAAAAACATCATAAGGTAGTTAATTTAAAGCGTTTTATAGCAATTTATATCCGTTTAGTGCGATTTTGGGACATTTATTTTTGCAACGATGTGAAAAGTTGGGCACGCTTTTCAGTTCATCCCGAACGCAGTTGACATTTCCACATGGCAAGAGGACAGCTTTCCACCAAAAGACGATTTCTCCCAAGAAAGGATCCTTTGCCCAAGATACTGATGGAAGAACAGCTCAAGGTAGGACATTTTTATTATGATAAATCGTGTTTCTGTCGAAACATTTTAGTGGCTTAGGACGCCATGTTTTTTGACGTAGCTTCGCTTGGCGCAAACTGTATTGAAAAGTAAGGATAAATTAAAAAATGTAATAACGCAATTGTATTAAGAATTAAATTGTCTATCAATCCCTGTCCACCCTGTATTTTTTAGTCACGTTTATGAGTATTTATGTATAAGAGTAGATCACTGTCTAAGTGGCGCAAGGACATTTTCTTTACCAGCTTGTCTACATTTCACATTGTCTAACCATGATTTTGGTGGCTAAATATAAACATTTTCGATCAAACTGTATATGCATGTTGTAATGTGATGTTACAGGAGTGTCATCGGAAGAATTCTGAGAAGGTTAGTGAAAAAATTAATATCTTTTGGCGATGTTGACTTTTATCGCTCACTTTGGCTAGAATCAATGCTGGGCTGCTAATTGCTATGTGCTAAGCTAATATAACGATTTATTGTGTTTTCGCTGTAAGACACTTAGAAAATCTGAAATATTGTCTGTATTCACAGGATCTGTGTCTTTCGATTCGTGTATGCTGTGTATTTTTACGAAATGTTTGATGATTAGTAGTTAGGTAAACACGTTGCTCATTGTAATTATTCTAGTCCATTTGTGATGGTGGGTGCAATTGTAAACTATGAAGTCTACCTGAAATATGCACTTTTTTCTAACAAAACCTATCCCATACCATAAATATGTTATCAGACTGTCATCTAATGAGTTTTTTTGTTGGTTAGGGGCTATAAATATCTTAGTTTAGCCGAATTGGTGATGGCTACTGGTGTTGGTGGACAAATAAAAGATGGTGGATTATGCTAATGTGTTTTTAGGTAATAGATGTACATCTTTACATATTGTGTCTTCCCTGTAAAACATTTTAAAAATCGGAAATGTTGACTGGATTCACAAGATCTGTGTCTTTCATTAGCTGTATTGGACTTTAATGTGTGAAAGTTAAATATTTAAAAAAAATATTTTTTTTGAATTTCGCGGCACTGGTTTTTCAGTGGGGGGGGGGGGGGTGTGCCGCTAGCGCCACGCTGATCCTAGACAGGTTAACAGTCCACTTCAGACTCCTAGAGACCAATCTCACAGGGTCAGTTTACAGTCCACTTCAGGCTCCTAGAGACCAATCTCAGTGTCAGTTAACAGTCCACTTCAGACTCCTAGAGACCAATCTCACAGTGTCAGTAAACAGTCCACTTCAGACTCCTAGAGACCAATCTCATAGTGTCAGTTAACAGTCCACTTCAGGCCACTAGAGACCAATCTCATAGTGTCAGTTAACTGTCCACTTCAGACTCCTAGAGACCAATCTCATTGTGTCAGTTAACAGTCCACTTCAGGCTCCTAGAGACCAATCTCACAGGGTCAGTTTACAGTCCACTTCAGGCTCCTAGAGACCAATCTCACAGGGTCAGTTAACAGTTCACTTCAGACTCCTAGAGACCAATCTCATTGTCAGTTAACAGTCCACTTCAGACTCCTAGAGACCAATCTCACAGGGTCAGTTAACAGTTCACTTCACTCCTAGAGACCAATCTCACAGGGTCAGTTTACAGTCCACTTCAGGCTCCTAGAGACCAATCTCACAGTGTTAGTTAACAGTCCACTTCAGACTCCTAGAGACCAATCTCATAGTGTCAGTTAACAGTCCACTTCAGGCTCCTAGAGACCAATCTCACAGTGTCAGTTAAAAGTCCACTTCAGGCTCCTAGAGACCAATCTCACAGTGTCAGTTAACAGTCCACTTCAGGCTCCTAGAGACCAATCTCACAGTGTCAGTTAACAGTCCACTTCAGGCTCCTAGAGACCAATCTCATAGTGTCAGTTAACAGTCCACTTCAGACTCCTAGAGACCAATCTCACAGGGTCAGTTTACAGTCCACTTCAGGCTCCTAGAGACCAATCTCAGTGTCAGTTAACAGTCCACTTCAGACTCCTAGAGACCAATCTCACAGTGTCAGTTAACAGTCCACTTCAGGCTCCTAGAGACCAATCTCACAGGGTCAGTTACCAGTCCACTTCAGGCTCATAGAGACCAATCTCACAGTGTTAGTTAACAGTCCACTTCAGACTCCTAGAGACCAATCTCATAGTGTCAGTTAACAGTCCACTTCAGGCTCCTAGAGACCAATCTCACAGTGTCAGTTAACAGTCCACTTCTGTCACAATACAGAGGCGGATGCAAGATGCAAGCAACGATGGTTTAATGAAAATAGTTTACAGTATCCACAGGACAGACAGAATATACTCAGACAGAATCCAACCCAGGGCCTAGGGCACATCCTCTGATGATAGCGTGCTGAGAAATCCAAGGGAGTGAGTCCGGCTGGGTAGGAAGGAGCACAGCAGATAATCCCCACAAGGGCTGAGAGAGAATGAGCACTGACACACGACACAACCTCAGGGAAGAAACAACGATCTGACAACAAGAAACACAGGTTACAGAACATATAAAGGGGAAGATAATTAAATCCAGCTGGCGCAGACAATCAGGCCAAGATTGGGAACCACGCCCACACAAACACAGGAGAGAGAGAGAGAAAGAGCGAGAGAGAGAGAGAGAGAGAGAGAGAGAGAGAGAGAGAGAGAGAAAAGAGAGAGTGAGGCAGTGGATTCATGAACCGTGACAACTTCAGACTCCTAGAGACCAATCTCATAGTGTCAGTTAACAGTCCACTTCAGACTCCTAGAGACCAATCTCATAGTGTCCGTTAACAGTCCACTTCAGACTCCTAGAGACCAATCTCACAGGGTCAGTTTACAGTCCACTTCAGGCTCCTAGAGACCAATCTCATAGTGTCAGTTAACAGTCCACTTCAGACTCCTAGAGACCAATCTCACAGTGTCAGTTAACAGTCCACTTCAGGCTCCTAGAGACCAATCTCAGTGTCAGTTAACAGTCCACTTCAGCCTCCTAGAGACCAATCTCTCAGTGTCAGTTAACAGTCCACTTCAGGCTCCTAGAGACCAATCTCACAGTGATAGTTAACAGTCCACTTCAGACTCCTAGAGACCAATCTCAGTGTCAGTTTACAGTCCACTTCAGGATCCTAGAGACCAATCTCATAGTGTCAGTTAACAGTCCACTTCAGGCTCCTAGAGACCAATCTCATAGTGTCAGTTAACAGTCCACTTCAGGCTCCTAGAGACCAATCTCACAGTGTCAGTTAACAGTCCACTTCAGACTCCTAGAGACCAATCTCTCAGTGTCAGTTAACAGTCCACTTCAGGCTCCTAGAGACCAATCTCACAGTGATAGTTAACAGTCCACTTCAGACTCCTAGAGACCAATCTCAGTGTCAGTTTACAGTCCACTTCAGGATCCTAGAGACCAATCTCATAGTGTCAGTTAACAGTCCACTTCAGGCTCCTAGAGACCAATCTCATAGTGTCAGTTACCAGTCCACTTCAGGCTCCTAGAGACCAATCTCACAGTGTCAGTTAACAGTCCACTTCTGACTCCTAGAGACCAATCTCAGTGTCAGTTAACAGTCCACTTCAGACTCCTAGAGACCAATCTCATAGTGTCAGTTAACAGTCCACTTCAGACTCCTAGAGACCAATCTCATAGTGTCAGTTAACAGTCCACTTCAGGCTCCTAGAGACCAATCTCACAGTGTCAGTTAACTGTCCACTTCAGACTCCTAGAGACCAATCTCACAGTGTCAGTTAACAGTCCACTTCAGGCTCCTAGAGACCAATCTCACAGTGTTAGTTAACAGTCCACTTCAGGCTCCTAGAGACCAATCTCACAGTGTCAGTTAACAGTCCACTTCAGGCTCCTAGAGACCAATCTCACAGTGTCAGTTAACAGTCCACTTCAGGCTCCTAGAGACCAATCTCACAGTGTTAGTTAACAGTCCACTTCAGACTCCTAGAGACCAATCTCAGTGTCAGTTAACAGTCCACTTCAGGCTCCTAGAGACCAATCTCATAGTGTCAGTTAACAGTTCACTTCAGACTCCTAGAGACCAATCTCACAGTGTCAGTTAACAGTCCACTTCAGACTCCTAGAGACCAATCTCAGTGTCAGTTACCAGTCCACTTCAGGCTCCTAGAGACCAATCTCACAGTGTTAGTTAACAGTCCACTTCAGGCTCCTAGAGACCAATCTCACAGTGTCAGTTAACAGTCCACTTCAGGCTCCTAGAGACCAATCTCAGTGTCAGTTACCAGTCCACTTCAGGCTCCTAGAGACCAATCTCACAGTGTTAGTTAACAGTCCACTTCAGGCTCCTAGAGACCAATCTCACAGTGTTAGTTAACAGTCCACTGGAATCGGCAGAAAACACTCTCCCTGTATTTAAACCAGAAACAGGTGAATAGTCAGACACATTTGTTTTTAGAAGGGAATCACGCGTCTCACCAATTCATCTGTCATCTCCAAGCCTTTCCCAACCAAGTGCTGGGAGAGAGAAGAGAGAGTAGAGCACTTTCCAAATCTTAAAAATAACACCCAGGAGCAGAAACACTGTGTGAAGATTCTAATTCCAGAGGAACTACTTCCTCAAAGCTTTGCTTCCGTTTGGTGCATCGCCTCCTTTAAACCAGATTGTGGCATCATTCATATTGAGAAAGTGAGAAGAAATTTAAAAAAAAAAATCTTGAACACAAAGTCATTAAAATGGCCACTAGAAAGTCCTGGACTAAATCATGTGAAGAGAGTGATCAGCCTCGTTAACGCAATAAAACTACAGCCAGACAAACAGGACAGAACGGACAAAAGACTGATTAAGGGTCTGACCCCCCTCCAATGCTGATTGGGTACTAGTATGACATCCCCATGCTGATTGGGTACTAGTATGACATCCCCATGCTGATTTGAGTGCCTTCTCGTGCTGATTGGGTGCTGCCGTCTGACAAAATCATGCTGATTGCCGTCTGACAAATCATGCTGTTCGCTAAGCTTTCCACTTATATCAAATCAATCAATCAATCAAATGTATTTATAAAGGCCTTCCTTACATCAGCCGATGTCACAAAGTGCTGTACAGAAACCCAGCCTAAAACCCCAAACAGCAAGCAATGCAGGTGTAGAAGCACGGTGGCTAGGAAAAACTCCCTAGAAAGGCAGGAACCTAGGAAGACACCTAGAGAGGAACCAGGCTATGAGGGGTGGCCAGTCCTCTTCTGGCTGTGCCGAGTGGAGATTATAACAGAACATGGCCAAGATGTTCATGTCACGTTCCTGACCTGTTTTCCTTTGTTTTGTATTCATTTTAGTTGGTCAGGGCGTGAGTTGGGTGGGTTTGTCTATGTTTGTATTTCTATGTGGGGTTTTGTGTTCGGCCTGGTATGATTCTCAATTAGAGACAGGTGTGTATTGTTTGTCTCTAATTGAGAGTCATACAAAGGCAGCCAGGGTTTCACTGGTGTTTTGTGGGTGTTTGTTCCTGTGTCAGTGTTTGGGCCACACAGGACGGTTGAAGGTTTGTTAGTTTGTTGTTTTGTAGTTTTGTAGTGACGTGTTTGCTGTTTTCATTAAAAGTATGATTAATCACCAATCCGCATCTTGGTCCGATCCATGCTCCTTCTCGTCTAAGGGGGAGAACAACATTGACTGCCTTTACAGAAACACCCACCACAACAGGACCAAGCGGATTGAGGAGAGAGAGAAAGAACTAAAGCAATGGAGAGAAGAGGAATGGAGTTGGGAGCAAATTTTCAATGGAGAAGGACCCTGGGCTAAGGTGGGAGAGAATCGCCGCTCTCGGGAGGAGAAGAAGGCAGCCACAGCCCAGGAGCGCAGGTATGAGGGTACGCGGCTAGCACGGAAGCCCGAGAGGCTCACCCAAAAATTTCTTGGGGGGGGGCTAAAGGGGAGTGTGGCGAAGCCGGGTTGGATACCTGAGCCAACTCCCCGGGCTTGCCGTGGAGTAAGAGGGCGTCGTACTGGTCAGACACCGTGTTATGCGGTGAAGCGCACGGTGTCCCCAGTACGCGTGCTTAGCCCAGTGCGGGCTATTCCACCTTGCCGCACTGGGAGGGCTAGGTTGGGCATCGAGCCGGATGCCATGAAGCCGGCCCAACGTATCTGGCCTCCAGTACGTCTCCTCGGGCCGGCGTACATGGCACCAGCCTTACAGGTGGTGTCCCCGGTTCGCCTGCATAGCCCAGTGCGGGCTATTCCACCTCGCCGCACTGGCAGGGCTACGGGGTCCATTCAACCTGGTAAGGTTGGGGAGGCTCGGTGCTCAAGAGCACGTGTCCTCCTTCACGGTCCGGTATATCCGGCGCCACCTTCCCACCCCAGCTCAGTACCACCAGTGCCTACACCACGCACCAGGCTTCCAGTGCATCTCCAGAGCCCTGTTCCTCTTCCACGCACTCTCCCTATGGTGCGTGTCTCCAGCCCGGTGCCTCCAGTTCCGGCACCACGCACCAAGCCTCCTGTGCGTCTCCAGAGCCCTGGACGCACTGTTCCTTCTCCCCGCACTCGCCCTGAGGTGCGTGCCCTCAGCCCGGTACCTCCAGTTCCGGTACCACGCACCAGGCCTAGAGTGCGCCACGAGAGTCCAGTGTGCCCTGTTCCTGTTCCCCGCACTCGCCCTGAGGTGCGTGCCCTCAGCCCGGTACCTCCAGTTCCGGTACCACGCACCAGGCCTATAGTGCGTCTCAGCCGGCCAGAGTCTGCCGTCTGCCCAGCGGTGCCTGAACGGTCCGTCTGCCCAGCTCCGTCTGAGCCATCTGTCTGCCCAGCGCCGTCTGAGCCATCTGTCTGCCCAGCGCCGTCTGAGCCATCTGTCTGCCCAGCGCCGTCTGAGCCATCTGTCTGCCCAGCGCCGTCTGAGCCATCTGTCTGCCCAGCGCCGTCTGAGCCATCTGTCTGCCCAGCGCCGTCTGAGCCATCTGTCTGCCCAGCGCCGTCTGAGCCATCTGTCTGCCCAGCGCCGTCTGAGCCATCTGTCTGCCCAGCGCCATCTGAGTCATCCGTCTGCCACGAGCCATTAGAGCCGCCCGTCTGTCCCGAGCCAGTAGAGCCGTCCGTCAGTCAGGAGCCGCTAGAGCCGTCCGTCAGTCAGGAGCTGCCAGAGACGCCCGCCAGTCAGGAGCTGCCAGAGACGCCCGCCAGTCAGGAGCTGCCAGAGACGTCCGCCAGTCAGGAGCTGCCAGAGACGCCCGCCAGTCAGGAGCTGCCAGAGACGCCCGCCAGTCAGGAGCTGCCAGAGACGCCCGCCAGTCAGGAGCTGCCAGAGACGCCCGCCAGTCAGGAGCTGCCAGAGACGCCCGCCAGTCAGGAGCTGCCAGAGACGCCCGCCAGTCAGGAGCTGCCAGAGACGCCCGCCAGTCAGGAGCTGCCAGAGACGCCCGCCAGTCAGGAGCTGCCAGAGACGCCCGCCAGTCAGGAGCTGCCAGAGACATCCGACAGTCCGGAGCTGCCCTACAGTCCGGAGCTGCCCTACAGTCCGGAGCTGCCCTACAGTCCGGAGCTGCCACTCAGCCCGGACCTGCCGGAGTCCCTCAGCCAGGACCTGCCGGAGTCCCTCAGCCAGGACCTGCCGCCCCTTATCCCGGTGCTGGTCCTTATCCCGGTGCTGCCCCTTGTCGCGGTGCTGCCCCTTGTCCCGGTGCTGCCCCTTGTCCCGGTGCTGCCCCTTGTCCCGGTGCTGCCCCTTGTCCCGGTGCTGCCCCTTATCCCGGTGCTGCCCCTTATCCCGGTGCTGCCCCTTATCCCGGTGCTGCCCCTTCATTTAGGTGGGGTTAGTGGGAGGGTGGTCATTGGGAGGGGGATAAAGAAGCGGGGATTGATTATGGTGGGGTGGGGACCTCGTCCACCGCCAGAGCCGCCACCGTGGACAGACGCCCACCCAGACCCTCCCCTAGACTTTGTGCTGGTGCGCCCGGAGTTCGCACCTTAAGGGGGGGGTTCTGTCACGTTCCTGACCTGTTTTCCTTTGTTTTGTATTCATTTTAGTTGGTCAGGGCGTGAGTTGGGTGGGTTTGTCTATGTTTGTATTTCTATGTGGGGTTTTGTGTTCGGCCTGGTATGATTCTCAATTAGAGACAGGTGTGTATTGTTTGTCTCTAATTGAGAGTCATACAAAGGCAGCCAGGGTTTCACTGGTGTTTTGTGGGTGTTTGTTCCTGTGTCAGTGTTTGGGCCACACAGGACGGTTGAAGGTTTGTTAGTTTGTTGTTTTGTAGTTTTGTAGTGACGTGTTTGCTGTTTTCATTAAAAGTATGATTAATCACCAATCCGCATCTTGGTCCGATCCATGCTCCTTCTCGTCTAAGGGGGAGAACAACATTGACTGCCTTTACAGTTCAAATGTTCATAGATGACCAGCATGGTCAAATAATAATAATCACAGTAGTTGTCGAGGGTGCAACAGGTCAGCACCTCAGGACTAAATGTCAGTTGGCTTTTCATTGCCGATCAGTATCTCTACTGCTCCTGCTGTCTCTAGAGAGTTGAAAATAGCAGGTCTGGGACAGGTAGCACGTCCGGTGAACAGGTCAGGGTTCCATAGCCGCAGGCAGAACAGTTGAAACTGGAGCAGCAGCACGGCCAGGTGGACTGGGGACAGCAAGGAGTCATCAGGCCAGGTAGTCCTGAGGCATGGTCCTAGGGCTCAGGTCCTCCGGGAAGGGAGGGAGAGGAACAGAAAGAGAATTAGAGGGAGCATACTTAAATTCACACAGGACACCGGATAAGACAGGATAAATATTCCAGATATATCAGACTGACCCTAGCCCCCCGACACATAAACTACTGCAGCATAAATACTGGAGGCTGAGACAGGAGGGGTCAGGAGACACTGTGGCCCCATCCGATGATACCCCCGGACAGGGCCAACCAGGCAGGATATGACCCCTCCCACTTTGCCAAAGCACAGCCCCCACACCACTAGAGGGATACCTTCAACCACCAACTTACCATCCTGAGACAAATCCACAAACCACCAACCTCCAAAGTACTGAAACTGCATTCCTCAAAGTTATCAATGAGCTCCTCACCTCTGCTGATGCTGGTGCCCTCAACTTCCTGACTCTCCTTGACCTGAGTGTCGCTTTTTGACAGAGAGCCATCAGATCCGCCTCACCAGGCTTGAGGGCCTTGGTGTTGAGGGCACTGCCTCACTCTCCTGGCTACAACCGTACCTCACAAACCAGACCCGCTACATCTCCCTCAATGGCCACACCTCAGACTCAGCTGCAGTTATACAGGGGTGTCCCCCAGGGCTCTGTTCTGGGTCCCTTACTCTTCCTCATCTACATCCTCCCTCAATGGCCACACCTCAGACTCAGCTGCAGTTATACAGGGGTGTCCCCCAGGGCTCTGTTCTGGGTCCCTTACTCTTCCTCATCTACATCCTCCCTCAATGGCCACACCTCAGACTCAGCTGCAGTTATACAGGGGTGTCCCCCAGGGCTCTGTTCTGGGTCCCTTACTCTTCCTCGTCTACATCCTCCCTCTTGGTCAGATTCTCAGACTCAGCTGCAGTTATACAGGGGTGTGCACCAAGGCTCTGTTCTGGGTTCCTTACTCTTCCTCATCTACATCCTCCCTCTCGGTCAGATTCTCCGTCACGTCAACCTTGAATTTCACTGCTATGCCGCTGACACCCAGATCTACCTCAGCACCAAACCCCTCCTCAACACACCTCCGACACACATTGAATCCTGCCTCTCTACAATAAAAACATGGATGTAACAGAACTCATAGGCACCAAATCCACCAAAGCTGGCAACCCCACCCTCGCCATTGACGACACCACTGTCTCTCCGTCTCTCTCCATGTTCGTAACCTTGACGTCATCTTGGACTCCACCCTCGCCATTGACGTCACCACTGTATTTCCATGTTCGTAACCTTGACGTCATCTTGGACTCCACCCTCGCCATTGACGTCACCACTGTATTTCCATGTTCGTAACCTTGACGTCATCTTGGACTCCACCCTCGCCATTGACGTCACCACTGTATTTCCATGTTCGTAACCTTGGCGTCATCCTGGACTCCTCCCTCTCCTTTGACCACTACATAAGACAGACTGTCAAATCCTCATTCTTCCACCTCCGCAACATTAACAAAGTCAGGTCCTCCCTCATACATGTATTTAACCCCTTACTGTCTTGACTACTGCAACTCACTACTCTCCGTCATCAACTGAAGGTCCCTCAATAAGCTCCAAATGGCTCTGACTCCTCACCCACACTAAGTCCTGACAGCACATCACCCCTTCTCCTCCGTGAACCCCACTCGCTCCCAACGCATTGGTTACAAGATCCTCCTTCTGACCTACAAAGACCTTCACCACCTTGCCCCACTTTACCTCTCAGACCTTCTTCTCTCCCTACCAACCCACACGTGCACTCCGTTCCAGCACAGCAGGCCACCTTGTCATCCCCAGATATGTTGTGGTAGAGTATTACACCCACTACCAGCATGTTACATGTGCAGCCAGAGGTAAAACAAACTCTAGACCACCTCTACTCCACACACAAAGCTCTCCATTTGGCAAATCTGACCATAACTGTATCATTCTGATGCTTACAAGCAGGAAGTACAAGTGACTCGCTCAAAAAGGAAGTGGTCAGATGATGCAGATGCTATTCTACATTTTCAACATGTCCCTGATTAAGTCTCACCTGAGGAGGCTGCAGGGTGTGTGTATAGTATAGAACAACAGAACGGTTGGTTCACCTGAGGAGGCTGCAGGGTGTGTGTATAGTATTGAACAACAGAACGGTTGGTTCACCTGAGGAGGCTGCAGGGTGTGTGTATAGTATTGAACAACAGAACGGTCGGTTCACCTGAGGAGGCTGCAGGGTGTGTGTATAGTATTGAACAACAGAACGGTCGGTTCACCTGAGGAGACTGCAGGGTGTGTGTATAGTATTGAACAACAGAACGGTTGGTTCACTTGAGGAGGCTGCAGGGGGTGTGTATAGTATTGAACAACAGAAAGGTTGGATCACCTGAGGAGGCTGCAGTGTGTGTGTATAGTATTGAACAACAGAACGGTTGGTTCACCTGAGGAGACTGCAGGGTGTGTGTATAGTATTGAACAACAGAACGGTTGGTTCACCTGAGGAGGCTGCAGGGTGTGTGTATAGTATTGAACAACAGAACGGTCGGTTCACCTGAGGAGGCTGCAGGGTGTGTGTATAGTATTGAACCACAGAACGGTGCATGTGTTGCTGTGTGTGGTTGTGTCCTACCTATAGAAACAGTGCAGCATGTATTCAATCTCTCCCTGTCTGAGTCTGTAATACCAAGATGTTTCAAGCAGACCACCATAGTCCCTGTGCCCAAGAACACTAAGGTAACCTGCCTAAATGACTACCGACCCATAGCACTCACGTCCGTAGCCATGAAGTGCTTTGAAAAGCTGGTAATGGCTCACATCAACACCATTATCCCAGAAACCCTAGACCCACTCCAATTTGCACACCACCCCATAAGATCAAAAGATTATGCAATCTCTACTGCACTCCACACTGCCCTTTCCCACCTGGACAAAGGGAACCCCTATGTGAGAATGCTATTCATTGACTACAGCTCAGCATTCAACACCATAGTACCCTCAAAGGTCATCACTAAGCTAATGATCCTGGGACTAAACACCTTCCTCTGCAACTGGATCCTGGACTTCCTGACGGTGCTGCCCCCAGGTGGTAAGGTTAGGTAACAACACATTTGCCATGCTGATCCCCAACACGGGGGCCCCTCAGGGGTGCGTGCTCAGCCCCCTCCTGTACTCCCTGTTCACCCACGACTGCATGGCCAGGCACGACTCCCACACCATCATTAAGTTTTCCGACGACACAACAGTGGTTGGCCTGATCACCGACAACGGCAAGACAGCCTATAGGGAGGAGGTCAGAGACCTGGTCGGGTGGTGCCAAAATAACAATCTCTCCCTCAACGTAATTAAGACAAAGGAGATAATTGTGGAATACAGGAAAAGGAGGACCGAGCACGCCCCCATTCTCATCGACGGGGCTGCAGTGGAGCAGGTTGAGAAGTTCCGTTTCCTTGGTGTCCACATCATCAACAAACTAGAATGGTCCAAACACACCAAGACAGTCGTGAAGAGGGCTGTAACGGCTCTCTTTCGGTGAGTGAGTAGACCAAGGCGCAGCGGGTTGTGAATACATAATGACTTTAATGCAAGACGAAGACAGACACGAACATACACTTGAATGATTAACAAAATAACAAAACGAACTAGACAGACCTAAACTATGAACTTACATGAAACGAGGAACACATAAACAGGAACGACCGAACGAACGAGACGAGACAGTACCGTGTGGTGCAACAAACACAGACACAGCGACAATCACCCACAAACAAACAGTGAGAACAACCTACCTTAATATGACTCAATTAGAGGAAAACGCAAAACACCTGCCTCTAATTAAGAGCCATACCAGGCAACCCAAAACCAACATAGAAACAGAAAACATAGACTGCCCACCCAAAACTCACGCCCTGACCATCACACACATACAAAACAACAGAAAACAGGTCAGGAACGTGACAAGGGCGCAACAATACCAATTCCCCGTCAGGAGACTGAAAAGATTTGTCATGGGTCCTCAGATCCTCAAAAGGTTCTACAACTGCACCATTGAGAGCATCCTGACGGGTTGCATCACCGCCTGGTGTGGCAACTGCTCTGCCTCCGACCGCAAAGCACTACAGAGGGTAGTATGGCCCAGTACATCACTGGGACCAAGCTTCCTGCCATCCAGGAGTTATATACCAGGCGGTGTCAGAGGAAGGCCCTAAAAATTGCCAAAAACCCCAGCGACCCTAGTCTGAGACTGTTCTCTCTGCTACCGCATGACAAGTGGTACCGGAGTCTAGGTCCAAAAGGCTTCTACCCCCAAAGCCATAAGACTCCTGAACAGCTAATCAAATGTCTACCCGGACTATTTGCATTGTCTCATTCAAGGGTTTTTCTTTCTTCATTATAAAATAATAGTGAAGACATCAAAACTATGAAATAACACATGAAATCATGTAGTAACCAAAAAAGTGTTAAATAAATCAAAATATATTTTGTTTTTTGGGGATTCTTCAAAAGTAGCCACTCGTTTCCTTGATGACAGCTTTGCACACTCTCGGAATTCTCTCAAACAGCTTCATGAGGTAGTCACCTGGAATGCATTTTCAATCAACAGGTGTGACTTGTTAAAACTTAATTTGTGTAATTTCTTTCCTTCTTAATGCATTTGAGCCAATCAGTTGAATGAGTAGGTGTGTTCAAACTTTTGATTGGTACTGTACATATTACCTCAATTACCTCGACTAACCGGTGCCCCCGAACTTTGACTCTGTACCGGAAGCCCCTGTATATAGTCTCTCTACTGTTATGTTATTGTTGCTCCTTAATTATTTGTTATTTTTCTATTTTTTCTTATTATTTTTTTTACATCAGTTTATTTTAGTGAATACTTTCTTAATACTTATTTTTCTTAAAACTGCATTGTTGGTTAATGGCTGCTCAGTAAGCATTTCACTGTGAGGTCTACACCTGTTGGTTAAGGGCTGCTCAGTAAGCATTTCACTGTGAGGTCTACACCTGTTGGTTAAGGGCTGGTCAGTCAGCATTTCACTGTGAGGTCTACACCTGTTGGTTAAGGGCTGCTCAGTCTGCATTTCACTGTGAGGTCTACACCTGTTGTATTCGGCGCATGTGACAAATACAAATTGGATTTGATATTTACATCCAGTCTTCAAATTGCTTTGGGTCAAACATTAACATTAATTACAATAACATTAACAAGTGATGTTCCTGTCCTTGTCATGACGTGTTTTTGTATAACAGAGATATAAACTCCAGAGCATGTTCAGTATGATGTATTCAATAGCACTGATATAAGAAAGAGCTCCGATGTCTTTATAAAGGGTTAGAATGTAAAACAGAATTTCTGCTCTCTGATCTCTCTCTAGGCATATGGACTTTAAACAAGCCACCAGCTTTGTTTACCAGGGGATATACACTCTAGAGCATGGTGTGAGAGAGAGAGAGAGAGAGAGAGAGAGAGAGAGAGAGAGAGAGAGAGAGAGTGTATGAGAGAGAGAGAGTGTATCAAGCAAAGAGGCACTGAGTTTGAAGGTAGTCCTTGAAATACAGCCACAGGTACAGAAGCTTCTAAAGCCATGACATAATTTTCTGGAATTTTCCAGGCTGTTTAAAGGCACAGTCAACTTAGTGTATGTAAACTTCTGTCCCACTGGAATTGTGATAAAGTGAATTATAAGTGAAATAATCTGTCTGCAAACAATTGTTGGAAAAATGACTTGTGTCATGTACAAAGTAGATGTCCTAACCAACTTTCCAAAACTATAGTTTGTTAACAAGAAATTTGTGGAGTGGTTGAAAAACTAGTTTTAATGACTCCAACCTAAGTGTATGTAAACTTCCGACTTCAACTGTATTTTCTCTCTCTCTCTCTTACATGTCTCTCTCAATTCAATTCATTTCAGTTTAAGGGCTTTATTGGCATGGGAAACATATGTTAACATTGCCAATGCAAGTGAAGTAGATGATAAACAAAAGTGAAATAAACAATAAAAATGAACAGTAAACATTACACTCACAAATGTTCCAAAAGAATAAAGACATTACAAATGTAATATTATGTCTATATACAGTGTTATAACGATGTACAAAAAACGAAAGTACAAAAGGGAAAATAAATAAACATAAATATGGGTTATATTTACAATGGTGTTTGTTTTTCACTGGTTTCCCTTTTCTTGTGGCAACAGGTCACACATCTTGCTGCTGTGATGGAACACTGTGGAATTTCACCCAGAGAGATGGGAGGTGATCAAAATTGGGTTTGTTTTCAAATTCTTATTAATTAGGTTCGGTGGAAATGTCCGACAGATCTCAACTCATTAAAAGCAGGAAATCGCCACCTCCAGACCTCGCTGATTTCTCTTCCCCAACTCCGTCTAATCCAGACATTCTGTGCGTCCACGAATCAACGTAAATCCACCGAATAGGTTCTCTTTCATCTGAACTATCTGTTGCGATCGGGAGAGCGGGCCATCAGTTATTGTTTATCGTTGTTACCGCGCAGCGCGGCTTGGAGCGCACGCTTCAGACCTATTGTGTTAAATAAACGGCCAATGATCACGGCCCTACAGATCATCACAGGACCATTATGCCATTGGATATCTGTTTAAAATGTAATGAAATGACACGTAGATATGAAGACAAACCTGGAAGGATGAAATATGAAACGTAATTATTATTAGCTGAATTGATTAATCCTGATATCAAACTGATTGAGATTATAGATTGAATAAATGATAAATGAGCGTTTTATTTGTGTTATCATTCTCATGATTATGATGAATGGTTATGATCATTTATTTTATTTTATTTTTTATTTCACCTAAATGACTTCATGTTGAATTGCCACTTTGTGGTGGAAGTAATTCCTGCCTCAGTCTCTGTCACCTGACCCGTGACCACCTACTGCCAGTCATTCTACCTGTCCAGCTACCCACACAGATTCCAGTCATCTTTCAGTGTCCATTAACTGTGCATCGGTGTATAAAACTAAATCTCAGGAGAAGATTCAGGAGAAGGAGAAGATGTAAATTGATCTCTTTCTTCTTACCTGTTCCGTTCAGACCGGCTCTGACAGTAACTGATTGATTGGTGCCGGCGATGGATGGAGACAGAGAGAGAACGACCTTCGGTCACCATGGATACAGCCTTTAGTCAGTCCCAACGTTCCATTTATTCCTTCAACCTCTTCCTCCTCCTCCACCTCCCCCTGTTCCCCCTCCTCAACCTCCTTCTCCTCACACCTCTTCAACCTCAACCTCCTCCTCCTCCTCCCTCCTCAACCTCCTCCTCCTCCTCCACACTCCTCAACCTCCTCTTCCAC
Organism: Salvelinus fontinalis; assembly: GCF_029448725.1. Classification (NCBI taxonomy): domain Eukaryota; kingdom Metazoa; phylum Chordata; class Actinopteri; order Salmoniformes; family Salmonidae; genus Salvelinus; species Salvelinus fontinalis. The sequence goes on along the minus strand of NW_026600873.1, from coordinate 45,586 downwards.
CTCCCCCTCTTCTCCCTCCTCCCCCTCCTCAACCTCCTTCTCCTCACACCTCTTCAACCTCCTCCTCCTCCCTCCTCACCCCTCCTCCACCTCCTCCTCTTCCCCCTCCTCCCCCTCCTCAACCTCCTCCTCCTCCTCACCCTCCTCCCCCTCCTCAACCTCCTCCTCCTCCTCACCCCTCCTCACCTCTCCTCCTCCACACCCCTCCTCACCTCTCCTCCTCCTCCTCACCCCTCCTCTTCCTCACCTCTCCTCCTCCTCACCCCTCCTCAACCTCCTCCCTCCTCAACCTCCTCCTCCTCCTCCTCCCTCCGCACCCCTCCTCCACCTCCCCCTCTTCCCCCTCCTCAACCTCCTCCTCACCCCTCCTCCACCTCCCCCTCCCCCCCTCCTCCCCCTCCTCAACCTCCTCCTCCTCACCCCTCCTCACCTCTTCTCCTCCTCACCCCTCCTCACCCCTCCTCCTCCTCCTCCTCCTCCTCCTCACCCCTCCTCACCTCTCCTCCTCCTCCTCAACCTCCTTCTCCTCCTCACCTCTCCTCCTCCCCACCCCTCCTCCACCTCCCCTCCCCCCCTTCAACCTCCTTCCTCCCCCCCCCCCCTCTTCAACCTCCTTCCTCCTCCTCCTCCCCCTCCCCCCCCCTCTTCAACCTCCTTCCTCCTCCTCCCCCTCCTACTCCTCCCCTTCTTCAACCTCCTCCCTCCTCCTCCTCCACCTACTCCTCCTCCCCCTCTTCAACCTCCTCCCTCCTCCTCCACCTCCTCCTCCTCCTCCCCCTTTTCAACCTCCTCCCTAATTCCTCCTCCTCCCCCTTTTCAACCTCCTTCCTCCTCCTCCTCCTCCTCCTCTGCATCTTCTCAGTCGTGAGTAAATGACCATATCTAATGTAACTTTGTGACTCTTTCAAATAAAATCTAGCTAAATGTTTATTTATGACTTTTTTGTCCTAATCCTCCACTCTGGTCTGTGAAGGAATTCAATTCTCACTAAGAGCATCCAAGACTCAGAGACCAAAGGAGAGGCACCTTGCCACAGGATCTATATCAGACTTTTAGATCAGGTCCCAACGGACCGCCAGAACCAGATGTCTCCCACTCCAACTCCAGGTCCATTTCTGTTGAGGCACATCTATACAGCCAAGACCTCCATCAGGCCAGGCTATTGGTCGACTATACACTGGAGTGTACAGGATATGGACAGGAGCCGGGGACAACCACTGCAGTGTCTTTACATCAGTTCAGTTGCGGTTATCGGTAACAGTTTGAGTCTAATTGGTTGACTTTATAGTGTGACTCCCAAGCCCTGAATAATCTCATTGACTTCTACATTATGAACACACACAGTCTCTCTAGCTCAGTGTTTCCAGAGAAGCTTCTGGAACAGCAGGGGATCTCTCTGTCATCTCCACAGAGAAGCCTGGAACAGCAGGGGGACCTCTCTGTTTCTCCACAGAGAAGCCTGGAACAGCAGGGGATCTCTCTGTCATCTCCACAGAGAAGCCTGGAACAGCAGGGGGATCTCTCTGTCATCTCCACAGAGAAGTCTGGAACAGCAGGGGGACCTCTCTGTTTCTCCACAGAGAAGCCTGGAACAGCAGGGGATCTCTCTGTCATCTCCACAGAGAAGTCTGGAACAGCAGGGGATATCTCTGTCATCTCCACAGAGAAGCCTGGAACAGCAGGGGGATCTCTCTGTCATCTCCACAGAGAAGCTTCTGGAACAGCAGGGGGATCTCTCTGTCATCTCCACAGAGAAGTCTGGAACAGCAGGGGGATCTCTCTGTCATCTCCACAGAGAAGCCTGGAACAGCAGGGTATCTCTCTGTCATCTCCACAGAGAAGCCTGGAACAGCAGGGGATCTCTCTGTCATCTCCACAGAGAAGCCTGGAACAGCAAGGGGATCTCTCTGTCATCTCCACAGAGAAGTTAGGAACAGCAGGGGAGCTCTCTGTCATCTCCACAGAGAAGCCTGGAACAGCAGGGGATCTCTCTGTCATCTCCACAGAGAAGCCTGGAACAGCAGGGGATCTCTCTGTCATCTCCACAGAGAAGCCTGGAACAGCATGGGGATCTCTCTGTCATCTCCACAGAGAAGCCTGGAACAGCAGGGGATCTCTCTGTCATCTCCACAGAGAAGCCTGGAACAGCAAGGGGATCTCTCTGTCATCTCCACAGAGAAGTCTGGAACAGCAGGGGAGCTCTCTGTCATCTCCACAGAGAAGCCTGGAACAGCAGGGGGATCTCTCTGTCATCTCCACAGAGAAGCTTCTGGAACAGCAGGGGGATCTCTCTGTCATCTCCACAGAGAAGTCTGGAACAGCAGGGGATCTCTCTGTCATCTCCACAGAGAAGCCTGGAACAGCAGGGGATCTCTCTGTCATCTCCACATAGAAGCCTGGAACAGCAGGGGGATCTCTCTGTCATCTCCACAGAGAAGCCTGGACCAGCAGGGGGATCTCTCTGTTTCTCCACAGAGAAGCCTGGAACAGCAGGGGGATCTCTCTGTCATCTCCACAGAGAAGCTTCTGGAACAGCAGGGGGATCTCTCTGTCATCTCCACAAAGAAGCTTCTGGAACAGCAGGGGGATCTCTCTGTCATCTCCACAGAGAAGCCTGGAACAGCAGGGGATCTCTCTGTCATCTCCACAAAGAAGCTTCTGGAACAGCAGGGGATCTCTCTGTCATCTCCACAGAGAAGCCTGGAACAGCAGGGGCATCTCTCTGTCATCTCCACAGAGAAGCCTGGAACAGCAGGGGATCTCTCTGTCATCTCCACAGAGAAGTCTGGAACAGCAGGGGATCTCTCTGTCATCTCCACAGAGAAGCCTGGAACAGCAGGGGCATCTCTCTGTCATCTCCACAGAGAAGCCTGGAACAGCAGGGGGATCTCTCTGTCATCTCCACAGAGAAGCCTGGAACAGCAGGGGATCTCTCTGTCATCTCCACAGAGAAGTCTGGAACAGCAACGGTCCTCTCTGTCATCTCAACAGAGAAGTCTGGAACAGCAGGGGGATCTCTCTGTCATCTCCACAGAGAAGCTTCTGGAACAGCAGGGGGATCTCTCTGTCATCTCCACAGAGAAGCCTGGAACAGCAGGGGATCTCTCTGTCATCTCCACAGAGAAGCCTGGAACAGCAGGGGATCTCTCTGTCATCTCCACAGAGAAGCTTCTGGAACAGCAGGGGGATCTCTCTGTCATCTCAACAGAGAAGTCTGGAACAGCAGGGGATCTCTCTGTCATCTCCACAGAGAAGCTTCTGGAACAGCAACTGTCCTCTCTGTCATCTCCACAGAGAAGCCTGGAACAGCAGGGGATCTCTCTGTCATCTCCACAGAGAAGCCTGGAACAGCAGGGGGATCTCTCTGTCATCTTCACAGAGAAGCCTGGAACAGCAGGGGATCTCTCTGTCATCTCAACAGAGAAGTCTGGAACAGCAGGGGATCTCTCTGTCATCTCCACAGAGAAGCCTGGAACAGCAGGGGATCTCTCTGTCATCTCCACAGAGAAGCCTGGAACAGCAGGGGGATCTCTCTGTCATCTCCACAGAGAAGCCTGGAACAGCAGGGGATCTCTCTGTCATCTCCACAGAGAAGCTTCTGGAACAGCAGGGGGATCTCTCTGTCATCTCCACAGAGAAGCCTGGAACAGCAGGGCATCTCTCTGTCATCTCCACAGAGAAGCTTCTGGAACAGCAGGGGGATCTCTCTGTCATCTCCACAGAGAAGCTTCTGGAACAGCAGGGGGATCTCTCTGTCATCTCCACAGAGAAGCCTGGAGCAGCAGGGGATCTCTCTGTCATCTTCACAGAGAAGCCTGGAACAGCAGGGGGATCTCTCTGTCATCTCCACAGAGAAGCCTGGAACAGCACGGGGATCTCTCTGTCATCTCCACAGAGAACATCACCAGGTGGTAAACTAGTTAATTAAAGACCATTGGAAATGTTGGCCTGCCTAGTGACATCACCAGGTGGTAAACTAGTTAATTAAAGACCATTGGAAATGTTGGCCTGCCTAGTGACATCACAAGGTGGTAAACTAGTTAATTAAAGACCATTGGAAATGTTGGCCTGCCTAGTGACATCACAAGGTGGTAAACTAGTTAATTAAAGACCATTGGAAATGTTGGCCTTCCTAGTGACATCACAAGGTGGTAAACTAGTTAATCAAAGACCATTGGAAATGTTGGCCTGCCTAGTGACATCACAAGGTGGTAAACTAGTTAATTAAAGACCATTGGAAATGTTGGCCTGTCTAGTGACATCACAAGGTGGTAAACTAGTTAATTAAAGACCATTGGAAATGTTGGCCTGCCTAGTGACATCACAAGGTGGTAAACTAGTTAATTAAAGACCATTGGAAATGTTGGCCTGCCTAGTGACATCACCAGGTGGTAAACTAGTTAATAAAAGACCATTGGAAATGTTGGCCTGCCTAGTGACATCACAAGGTGGTAAACTAGTTAATTAAAGACCATTGGAAATGTTGGCCTGCCTAGTGACATCACCAGGTGGTAAACTAGTTAATAAAAGACCATTGGAAATGTTGGCCTGCCTAGTGACATCACAAGGTGGTAAACTAGTTAATAAAAGACCATTGGAAATGTTGGCCTGTCTAGTGACATCACCAGGTGGTAAACTAGTTAATAAAAGACCATTGGAAATGTTGGCCTGCCTAGTGACATCACAAGCTGGTAAACTAGTTAATTAAAGACCATTGGAAATGTTGGCCTGCCTAGTGACATCACAAGGTGGTAAACTAGTTAATAAAAGACCATTGGAAATGTTGGCCTGTCTAGTGACATCACAAGGTGGTAAACTAGTTAATAAAAGACCATTGGAAATGTTGGCCTGCCTAGTGACATCACAAGGTGGTAAACTAGTTAATAAAAGACCATTGGAAATGTTGGCCTGTCTAGTGACATCACAAGGTGGTAAACTAGTTAATAAAAGACCATTGGAAATGTTGGCCTGCCTAGTGACATCACAAGGTGGTAAACTAGTTAATAAAAGACCATTGGAAATGTTGGCCTGTCTAGTGACATCACAAGGTGGTAAACTAGTTGATAATAGAAAGTGTTCCAAACCTCTCTGTAAATAACAGTTCATTTCCCCTCCCCGCTCAGACCAATCACAGACAGCAGTGGTTGGAACCGTTTTAGGGAACAGAACCAGAAAACTAGAAAGACACAAAACAGAATCAGAACCCGGAACGAAAGTGATCTAATACTGTTCCAGAACAGAACTGTTATTTTAAAAGGAATCGATGAATAACGTTATTTTTTATGTTCCAGGCATTTTTTTTCCAGGTCCAACAAAATTTCAAAGACATTCATAGTTACTTCATGAAAGCCGTTCCTTCGTAGGTGTAATTCTGTGGGTAAATTCAGATCGCTTCAGATAGCGTGTCATAACAGGATACCCAGCGCTTCAAGCAAAGTCTCATCCTTCACCCTCTCTCGCTGTCTCCTCACTCACCGAACTAGTAATCAAAAGGTTGCAAGTTCAAATCCCCGAGCTGACAAGGTACAAATCTGTTGTTCTGCCCCTGAACAAGGCAGTTAACCCACTGTTCCAAGGCCGTCATTGAAAATAAGAATTTGTTCTTAACTGACTTGCCTAGTTAAATAAAGGTAAATAAAAAAATCCACATTTGGGGAAGTCATTGTTGAGCTAAATGTAAAATAAATACATTTCAGAGGTTTAAAAAGGGATAAAAGGTGTGATATAAACCAGTCGTTTTTGGGGTTCAAACCGGTTCAGAACTTTTTTTGCTGGAACAGTGGAAGGGAACTAAAGAGAATGTGATTCTGTCCCGAACGATTACCCCTGCCAGATAGTCCTGAACGATTACCACTGCCAGCTAGTCCCGAACGATTACCCCTGCCAGATAGTCCTGAACGATTACCCCTGCCAGATAGTCCTGAAAGATTACCCCTGCCAGATAGTCCTGAACGATTACCCCTGCCAGATAGTCCTGAACGATTACCCCTGCCAGATAGTCCTGAACGATTACCCCTGCCAGAGAGTCCTGAACGATTACCCCTGCCAGAGAGTCCTGAACGATTACCCCTGCCAGATAGTCCTGAAAGATTACCCCTGCCAGATAGTCCTGAACGATTACCCCTGCCAGAGAGTCCTGAACGATTACCCCTGCCAGATAGTCCTGAACGATTACCCCTGCCAGATAGTCCTGAACGATTACCCCTGCCAGATAGTCCTGAACGATTACCCCTGCCAGATAGTCCTGAACGATTACCCCTGCCAGATAGTCCTGAACGATTACCCCTGCCAGAGAGTCCTGAACGATTACCCCTGCCAGGGAGTACTGAACGATTACCCCTGCCAGAGAGTCGTGAACGATTACCTCTGCCAGATAGTCCTGAACGATTACCCCTGCCAGAGAGTCCTGAACAATTACCCCTGCCAGATAGTCCTGAACGATTACCCCTGCCAGAGAGTCCTGAACGATTACCCCTGCCAGAGAGTCCTGAACGATTACCCCTGCCAGATAGTCCTGAACGATTACCCCTGCCAGATAGTCCTGAACTATTACCCCTGCCAGATAGTCCTGAACGATTACCCCTGCCAGATAGTCCTGAACGATTACCCCTGCCAGATAGTCCTGAACGATTACCCCTGCCAGAGAGTCCTTGCAAAATGATTGCTTGAGAAATTTCTCTTTGCTAAAAAGGTCTTTTTAAAAAAATACATGTTTTTTTAAACATTTTTAATTGAAAACAATCACAGTAAGTTACTTAATTAATTGTTACCCAAAAATGATTTGATATTAACATAAAAACAGCTGTGTTGGACCTTTAAGACATCAACATACAGTGAACGGCTTTAGGGACAATGTGAATTCATTCTTATGCTATTTGTTATCAATAAGACACACACACACACACACACACACACACACACACACACACACACACACACACACACACACACACACACACACACACACACACACACACACACACACACACACACACACACACACGGTGCTAGTTATGTTTCCGATGGTGTTCGTCTCCCTTGAGGTCAGCTAGGAGAGAGAGCTATTACCAGAACGTGTTGTTGTATCTACAAGCTTGCTCCTTTCAGACAGAGGAGCAGGAAGTCAAGAAATCCTGCCTTTAAGAACATCCTTATAAAACAAATAACAGAATGGATACTTGAAGACATCTACATGTTCCACTGATTGTAAATCCAACACCCCTTCAGGTAAAACCAAGAGGACAATCTAAGGATAAATGCATGAGGATAATGTCCTATACTGATCGAGTTATAGTAGAATGCTACGGCACAACGATTCACCCCTGAAGCTTCAACACATGTGGATGCATTTCCCATAATGCCCCTGAGCAACAGAGTGATATAGCTGCTATAACTCTTTATTAATACAATCTCTATTGGTCTTTAAGGTGTTCTACCAGGATCAGTATAGCAGGTAGCCAGGAGTATAGGTTAGCTGAGTAATGAATCAGAACAGGCATGGAGCAACGTGGTAATGGTATAGGGTAGCTGGGTAATGAATCAGAACAGGCCTGTAGCAACTTGGTAATGGTATAGGGTAGCTGGGTAATGAACCAGAACAGGCCTGTAGCAACGTGGTGATGGTATAGGGTAGCTGGGTAATGAATCAGAACAGGCCTAGAGCAACATGGTAATGGTATAGGGTAGCTGGGTAATGAATCAGAACAGGCCTGGAGCAACATGGTAATGGTATAGGGTAGCTGGGTAATGAATCAGAACAGGCCTGGAGCAACGTGGTGATGGTATAGGGTAGCTGGGTAATGAATCAGAACAGGCCTAGAGCAACATGGTAATGGTATAGGGTAGCTGGGTAATGAATCAGAACAGGCCTGGAGCAACATGGTAATGGTATAGGGTAGCTGGGTAATGAATCAGAACAGGCCTGGAGCAACGTGGTGATGGTATAGGGTAGCTGGGTAATGAATCAGAACAGGCCTGGAGCAACGTGGTAATGGTACAGGTTAGCTGGGTAATGAATCAGAACAGGCCTGGAGCAACGTGGTAATGGTATAGGCTAGCTGGGTAATGAATCAGAACAGGCCTGTAGCAACGTGGTAATGGTATAGGCTAGCTGGGTAATGAATCAGAAAAGGCCTGGAGCAACATGGTAATGGTATAGGGTAGCTGGGTAATGAATCAGAACAGGCCTGGAGCAACGTGGTAATGGTATAGGGTAGCTGGGTAATGAATCAGAACAGGCCTGGAGCAACATGGTAATGGTATAGGGTAGCTGGGTAATGAATCAGAACAGGCCTGGAGCAATGTGGTAATGGTATAGTGTAGCTGGGTAATGAATCAGAACAGGCCTGTAGCAACGTGGTGATGGTACAGGTTAGCTGGGTAACGAATCAGAACAGGCCTGGAGCAACGTGGTAATGGTATAGGCTAGCTGGGTAATGAATCAGAACAGGCCTGTAGCAACGTGGTAATGGTATAGGCTAGCTGGGTAATGAATCAGAACAGGCCTGGAGCAACGTGGTAATGGTATAGGGTAGCTGGGTAATGAATCAGAACAGGCCTGTAGCAACGTGGTAATGGTATAGGGTAGCTGGGTAATGAATCAGATCAGAACAGGACTGTAGCAATGTGGTAATGGTATAGGTTAGCTGGGTAATGAATCAGAACAGGCCTGGAGCAACTTTGTAATGGTATAGGCTAGCTGGGTAATGAATCAGAACAGGCCTGTAGCAACGTGGTAATGGTATAGGCTAGCTGGGTAATGAATCAGAACAGGCCTGGAGCAACGTGGTAATGGTATAGGGTAGCTGGGTAACGAATCAGAACAGGCCTGGAGCAACGTGGTAATGGTATAGGCTAGCTGGGTAACGAAACAGAACAGGCCTGGAGCAACGTGGTAATGGTATAGGCTAGCTGGGTAATGAATCAGAACAGGCCTGGAGCAACGTGGTAAAGGTACAGGGTAGCTGGGTAATGAATCAGAACAGGCCTGGAGCAACGTGGTAATGGTATAGGTTAGCTGGGTAATAAATCAGAACAGGCCTGGAGCAACGTGGTAAGGGTATAGGTTAGCTGGGTAATGAATCAGAACAGGCCTGGAGCAACGTGGTAATGGTATAGGGTAGCTGGGTAATGAATCAGAACAGGCCTGGAGCAACGTGGTGATGGTATAGGGTAGCTGGGTAATGAATCAGAACAGGCCTGTAGCAACGTGGTAATGGTACAGGTTAGCTGGGTAATGAATCAGAACAGGCCTGGAGCAACGTGGTAATGGTATAGGGTAGCTGGGTAATGAATCAGAACAGGCCTGGAGCAACGTGGTGATGGTATAGGGTAGCTGGGTAATGAATCAGAACAGGCCTGGAGCAACGTGGTAATGGTACAGGGTAGCTGGGTAATGAATCAGAACAGGCCTGTAGCAACGTGGTAATGGTATAGGGTAGCTGGGTAATGAATCAGAACAGGCCTGTAGCAACGTGGTAATGGTATAGGGTAGCTGGGTAACGAATCAGAACAGGCCTGGAGCAACGTGGTAATGGTATAGGCTAGCTGGGTAACGAATCAGAACAGGCCTGGAGCAACGTGGTAATGGTATAGGGTAACTGGGTAATGAATCAGAACAGGCCTGGAGCAATGTGGTAAAGGTACAGGGTAGCTGGGTAATGAATCAGAACAGGCCTGAAGCAACGTGGTAATGGTGTAGGCTAGCTGGGTAATGAATCGGAACAGGCCTGGAGCAACGTGGTAATGGTATAGGTTAGCTGGGTAATGAATCAGAACAGGCCTGTAGCAACGTGGTGATGGTATAGGGTAGCTGGGTAATGAATCAGAACAGGCCTGGAGCAACATGGTAATGGTATAGGGTAGCTGGGTAATGAATCAGAACAGGCCTGAAGCAACGTGGTAATGGTGTAGGCTAGCTGGGTAATGAATCAGAACAGGCCTGGAGCAACGTGGTAATGGTATAGGTTAGCTGGGTAATGAATCAGAACAGGCCTGTAGCAACGTGGTAATGGTATAGGCTAGCTGGGTAATGAATCAGAACAGGCCTGTAGGAATGTGGTAATGGTATAGGCTAGCTGGGTAACGAATCAGAACAGGCCTGGAGCAACGTGGTAATGGTATAGGCTAGCTGGGTAATGAATCAGAACAGGCCTGTAGCAACTTGGTAATGGTATAGGGTAGCTGGGTAATGAATCAGAACAGGCCTGGAGCAACATGGTAATGGTATAGGGTAGCTGGGTAATGAATCAGAACAGGCATGGAGCAACGTGGTAATGGTATAGGCTAGCTGGGTAATGAATCAGAACAGGCCTGTAGGAATGTGTTAATGGTATAGGCTAGCTGGGTAACGAATCAGAACAGGCCTGGAGCAACGTGGTAATGGTATAGGCTAGCTGGGTAATGAATCAGAACAGGCCTGTAGCAACTTGGTAATGGTATAGGGTAGCTGGGTAATGAATCAGAACAGGCCTGGAGCAACATGGTAATGGTATAGGGTAGCTGGGTAATGAATCAGAACAGGCATGGAGCAACGTGGTAATGGTATAGGGTAGCTGGGTAATGAATCAGAACAGGCCTGGTGCAACGTGGTAATGGTATAGGCTAGCTGGGTAATGAATCAGAACAGGCCTGGAGCAACATGGTAATGGTATAGGGTAGCTGGGTAATGAATCAGAACAGGCCTGGAGCAACGTGGTAATGGTATAGGCTAGCTGGGTAATGAATCAGAACAGGCCTGGAGCAACGTGGTAATGGTATAGGGTAGCTGGGTAATGAATCAGAACAGGCCTGGAGCAACGTGGTAATGGTATAGGGTAGCTGGGTAATGAATCAGAACAGGCCTGGAGCAACGTGGTAATGGTATAGGCTAGCTGGGTAATGAATCAGAACAGGCCTGGAGCAACGTGGTAATGGTACAGGGTAGCTGGGTAATGAATCAGAACAGGCCTGGAGCAACATGGTAAGGGTATAGGCTAGCTGGGTAATGAATCAGAACAGGCCTGGAGCAACGTGGTAATGGTATAATGTAGCTGGGTAGAGTCCATGCCCCGATGAATTGAGGCTGTTCTGAGGGGAAAAGGGGGGGTGGGGGGGGGGGGGGCAACTCAATATTAGGAATGTGTCAAAAATAGACGTTCATCCATAATATGTTGAATTTCTAAAGGAAACTATGAGACACACTATAACACACACACACACACACACACACACACACACACACACACACACACACACACACACACACACACACACACACACACACACACACACACACAAACACAGACACACAGACACACACAGGCACACCCACACACACATAGACACACTCACACACACAGACACACACAAACACACACACAGACACAAGAGACACAACTGCCACGCTGAACCTCAACACTGGGGCCCCTCAGGGGTGTCAACTTAGACCCCTCCAGTACTCCCTGTTCACCTACGACTGAGTGGTCAAACACGACTCCAACACCATCATTAAGTTTGGTGACAACACAACAGTGGTATGCCTGATCACCGACAACGATGAGACAGCCTATAGGGAGGTGGTCAGAGACCTGGCAGTGTGGTGCCAGAATAACAACCTCTACCTCAACGTGATCAAGACAAAGGAGCTGATCGTGGACGACAGGAAAAGGCAGGCCGAGCACGCCCCCATTAACATCAACCGGGCTGTAGTGGAGCAGGATGAGAGTTTCAAGTTCCTTGGTGTCCACATCACCAACAAACTAACATTGTCCAAACACACCAAGACAGTCGTGAAGAGGACATGACAAAACCTTTTCCCCCTCAGGAGACTGAAAAGATTTGGCATGGGTCCTCAGATCCTCAAAAAGTTCTACAGCTGCACCGTCGAGAGCATCCTGACCGGTTGCATCACCGCCTGGTATGGCAACTGCTCGGGATCTGACCGTAAGGCGCTACAGAGGGTAGTGTGTACGGCCCAGTACATCACTGGGGCCAAGCTTCCTGCCATCCAGGACCTCTATACCAGGCGGTGTCAGAGGAAAGCCCATAAAATTGCCAGAGACTCCAGTCACCCAAGTCATAGACTGTTTTCTCTGCTACCGCACGGCAAACGGTACCGGAGAGCCAAGTCTGGGACCAAAAGGCTCCTTATCAGCTTCTACCCCCAAGACATAAGAATGCTGAACAATTTATCAATTAAACCACTGGACAATTTACAATGATCCCCTCCATTTGTTTTCACACTGCTGCTACTTGCTGTTTATTATCAATTCATAGTCACTTTACCTCGACCTACATGTACAAATTACATCAACTAATATGTTATTTGATGGTCGTAAAATTTAATGGCTATTTTTTTTTGTTAAAAAGAAGGAGGGGGTTTTGGCCCAATTCTGCTCTACATGAGTTATTTTGAGTTTTTCTTTGCACTTGCAATACAGTCTTGCAAAACTCAGCATGCAGTATATGAATTGGATGTTTGTCACATTTGGTAAATTCATTATTAGACGGTGGACCCCATACTTCACCGCCATATAGAGCAATTAGTTCTAGAACTGATTGGAACATATTGAGCCGGATTCTAATTAGAATTTTGATTTTGATGTTCCTTTTAATGTCATAATATGTTCTTCTTGCTTTGTTTCTCAGCTCATTCACAGCCCTGTGGAAGCTACCAGTGTTGCTGGTGTGTCTGGTGTGTTCTAATAGAACTGTGTCCAAATATAATTTATTTTCATCATCCTGATTTCCTGACCTTTTTTGAAATATCATTATATTTGTTTTTGTTTTTAGATTAAAGGTCAGAGCCCAGGTCTGACAGAACCTGTGATTAACGGTCAGAGCCCAGGTCTGACAGAATCTGTGGTTAACGGTCCGAGCCCAGGTCTGACAGAACCTGTGGTTAACGGTCCGAGCCCAGGTCTGACAGAACCTGTGGTTAACGGTCAGAGTCCAGGTCTGACAGAACCTGTGGTTAACGGTCAGGGCCCAGGTCTGACAGAACCTGTGGTTAACGGTCAGGGCCCAGGTCTGACAGAACCTGTGGTTAACGGTCAGAGCCCAGGTCTGACAGTACCTGTGATTAACGGTCAGAGCCCAGGTCTGACAGAACCTGTGGTTAACGGTCAGAGCCCAGGTCAGACAGAACCTGTGATTAACGGTCAGGGCCCAGGTCTGACAGAACCTGTGATTAACGGTCAGAGCCCAGGTCTGACAGAACCGGGGCAGATGATTTAGGTGCTGCTGTAACTCAGCAGCACCAGGTCATCTGTGTACAGCAGACCCTCCTTAGTGGGAGACAGCAGCACCAGGTCATCTGTCTACAGCAGACCCTCCTTAGTGGGAGACAGCAGACCCTCCTTAGTGGGAGACAGCAGCACCAGGTCATCTGTCTACAGCAGACTCTCCTTAGTGGGAGACAGTAGCACCAGGTCATCTGCGTACAGCAGACCCTCCTTAGTGGGAGACAGCAGCACCAGGTCATCTGTCTACAGCAGACCCTCCTTAGTGGGAGACAGCAGCACCAGGTCATCTGCCTACAGCAGACCCTCCTTAGTGGGAGACAGCAGCACCAGGTCATTTGTCTACAGCAGACCCTCCTTAGTGGGAGACAGCAGCACCAGGTCATCTGTCTACAGCAGACCCTCCTTAGTGGGAGACAGCAGACCCTCCTTAGTGGGAGACAGCAGCACCAGGTCATCTGTCTACAGCAGACCCTCCTTAGTGGGAGACAGCAGCACCAGGTCATCTGTCTACAGCAGACCCTCCTTAGTGGGAGACAGCAGCACCAGGTCATCTGCGTACAGCAGACCCTCCTTAGTGGGAGACAGCAGCACCAGGTCATTTGTCTACAGCAGACCCTCCTTAGTGGGAGACAGCAGACCCTCCTTAGTGGGAGACAGCAGCACCAGGTCATTTGTCTACAGCAGACCCTCCTTAGTGGGAGACAGCAGACCCTCCTTAGTAGGAGACAGTAGCACCAGGTCATCTGTCTACAGCAGACCCTCCTTAGTGGGAGACAGTAGACCCTCCTTAGTGGGAGACAGCAGACCCTCCTTAGTGGGAGACAGCAGACCCTCAGTGGGAGACGGCAGCACCAGGTCATCTGTCTACAGCAGACCCTCCTTAGTGGGAGACAGCAGCACCAGGTCATCTGCGTACAGCAGACACTTGATTTCAGTGTTGTGTAAGGTGATACCAGGTGCTGCCGATTCTTCTAATGTTTTTGCCAATTCATTAATGTAGATGTTAAATAATGTTGGACTTATTAGGCAGCCCTGTTTCACTCCCCGTCCCTGAGAGAAGAAGTCTGTTTGCTTGTTGCCAATTTTTACCGCACATTTGTTTTTAGTGTACTGTCACGTTCTGACCTTAGTTCCTTTTTTTATGTCTTTATTTTAGTTTGGTCAGGGCGTGAGTTGGGGTGGGCATTCTATGTTGTTTTTCTATGTTTTGTTCTGTATGTTATATTTCTATGTGTTGGACCTAGTATGGTTCTCAATCAGAGGCAGGTGTCAGTCGTTGTCTCTGATTGGGAGCCATATTTAGGTAGCCTGTTTTCTATTGTGTTTTGTGGGTGATTGTTTCCTGTGTCTGTGTTTACACCATACGGGACTGTTTATATTTTCATTTGTACTTTCACTTTGTTATTTTTTATTTTTGTAGTATTCATTTTTACCTATTAAAATGGACACTTACCACGCTGCAAATTGGTCCGATATCTCTTACTCCTCGTCAGAAGAAGAGGAAAGACGTTACATGTACATTGATTTAATAACATTATTTGTTTTCCCTCTAATATCACTTTCTATTAGTTTAGGAAAAAATACCTTTGTGCCAAATTGAATCAAATGCTTTGTTGAAGTCTACAGAACACGAGTTGATTGTGCCTTTGTTGTGGTTTACTTGTTTGTCAATTAGAGTGTGGAGGGTGTAAATGTGGTCTGTTGTGCAGTAGTTTGTTAAAAAAATCCAATCTGACTTCTGCTCAGGACGTTGTGTTCATCAAGGAAATGGTGTGATCTGCTATTTATGATACTGCAGAGAAAATGTTCCAAGTCGCTGTTAACGTAAATTCCTCTGTAAATATTTGGGTCAAATTTGTCTCCATTTTTATAGATTGGTGTGATTAATCCTTGGTTCCAAATATCGGGGAAAATGCCTTCATTGAGGATAATGTTGAGTATAGCCAATTTTAATTTGTGGTCTGTATATTTCATCATATAATTTAAAATACCATCAGCACCACAGGCCTTTTTGGGTTGGAGAGTGCATAGTTTTCCCAATAATTATTGTTCTGTAATTGGGGTATCCACAGGATTCTGATAGTCTTAGACTGCTGATTCAAGGATTTGTAATTGTTCTTGAAAGTATTTTTGTTCTAGGCTCTTTGTTATATTGCTGTTGAGGTTTGCAAAGTGATTTCTCCACATATCCCCATGTTGGAGAGCCAATCCCTCCTGATGAGAATTCGTTTAATTTATTCCGATTCTCCCAGAAGTGGTTTGATTCTATGGATTCCTCAATTCCATCCAGCTGATTTCTAATGTGCTGTTCCTTTTTTCTGTTCTTAGGGTGCGTTTGTATGGCTTCAGTGTTTCTCCCATATTGAAGTCGTATATTTTTGTTGTCTGTGTTTTTGATTAGATGTATTAATCAATGACTTTCTTAGATTTCTCCAATCATTATCAAACCATTTCTCCTTATCTGTTATTTTTGGTTTGCTCTTATGCTTCTTTTAAATTAGCCAAGGAGACTAATTTGTCAAATATAAAGTTTATGTTCCAAACTGACAAATGTACACCTTCATTGCTGTAGGAGAATGTTAAAGGCTAAAACGTTGTCCAGGAGAGATTGTATTTTTTTGGAGGGATGGAGGCTAAGGAGGGAGGGAGGGGAAGGAGGGGGGGAGTGGGGGAGGGAGGGGAAGGAGAGAGGGAGGCTAAGGAGGGAGGGAGGCTAAGGAGGGAGGGAGGGAGGCAAAGGAGGGAGGGGAAGGAGGGGGGGATGAGGGAGGGGAGGGAGGGAGGGGAAGGAGGGAGGGAGGGAGGGAGGCTAACCTTGGTTAGGAGTTCGTCTAAGGTGTCTGGTTGCTGTTAACACCTTGGTTAGGAGCCCCTCTAAGGTGTGGATGTCTGGTGGCTGTTAACACCTTTGTTAGGAGCCCCTCTAGGGTGTCTGGTGGCTGTTAACACCTTGGTTAGGAGCTCCTCTAAGGTGTCTGGTTGCTGTTAACACCTTGGTTAGGAGCTCCTCTAAGGTGTCTGGTTGCTGTTAACACCTTGGTTAGGAGCTCCTCTAAGGTGTCTGGTTGCTGTTAACACCTTGGTTAGGAGCTCCTCTAAGGTGTCTGGTTGCTGTTAACACCTTGGTTAGGAGCCCCTCTAGGGTGTCTGGTGGCTGTTAACACCTTGGTTAGGAGCTCCTCTAAGGTGTCTGGTGGCTGTTAACACCTTGGTTAGGAGCTCCTCTAAGGTGTCTGGTTGCTGTTAACACCTTGGTTAGGAGCTCCTCTAAGGTGTCTGGTTGCTGTTAACACCTTGGTTAGGAGCCCCTCTAAGGTGTCTGGTTGCTGTTAACACCTTGGTTAGGAGCTCCTCTAAGGTGTCTGGTTGCTGTTAACACCTTGGTTAGGAGCTCCTCTAAGGTGTCTGGTTGCTGTTAACACCTTGGTTAGGAGATCCTCTAAGGTGTCTGGTTGCTGTTAACACCTTGGTTAGGAGCTCCTCTAAGGTGTCTGGTGGCTGTTAACACCTTGGTTAGGAGCTCCTCTAAGGTGTCTGGTTGCTGTTAACACCTTGGTTAGGAGATCCTCTAAGGTGTCTGGTTGCTGTTAACACCTTGGTTAGGAGCTCCTCTAAGGTGTCTGGTTGCTGTTAACACCTTGGTTAGGAGCTCCTCTAAGGTGTCTGGTTGCTGTTAACACCTTGGTTAGGAGCTCCTCTAAGGTGTCTGGTTGCTGTTAACACCTTGGTTAGGAGCTCCTCTAAGGTGAGGATGTCTGGTTGCTGTTAACACCTTGGTTAGGAGCTCCTCTAAGGTGTCTGGTTGCTGTTAACACCTTGGTTAGGAGCTCCTCTAAGGTGTGGATGTCTGGTTGCTGTTAACACCTTGGTTAGGAGCTCCTCTAAGGTGAGGATGTCTGGTTGCTGTTAACACCTTGGTTAGGAGCTCCTCTAAGGTGTCTGCTTGCTGTTAACACCTTGGTTAGGAGATCCTCTAAGGTGTCTGGTTGCTGTTAACACCTTGGTTAGGAGATCCTCTAAGGTGTCTGGTGGCTGTTAACACCTTGGTTAGGAGCTCCTCTAAGGTGTCTGGTTGCTGTTAACACCTTGGTTAGGAGCTCCTCTAAGGTGTCTGGTTGCTGTTAACACCTTGGTTAGGAGATCCTCTAAGGTGTCTGGTTGCTGTTAACACCTTGGTTAGGAGATCCTCTAAGGTGTCTGGTTACTGTTAACACCTTGGTTAGGAGCCCCTCTAAGGTGTCTGGTTGCTGTTAACACCTTGGTTAGGAGCTCCTCTAAGGTGTCTGGTTGCTGTTAACACCTTGGTTAGGAGCTCCTCTAAGGTGTCTGGTTGCTGTTAACACCTTGGTTAGGAGCTCCTCTAAGGTGAGGATGTCTGGTTGCTGTTAACACCTTGGTTAGGAGCCCCTCTAAGGTGAGGATGTCTGGTGGCTGTTAACACCTTGGTTAGGAGCTCCTCTAAGGTGTCTGGTTGCTGTTAACACCTTGGTTAGGAGCTCCTCTAAGGTGAGGATGTCTGGTGGCTGTTAACACCTTGGTTAGGAGCCCCTCTAAGGTGAGGATGTCTGGTGGCTGTTAACACCTTGGTTAGGAACCCCTCGAAGGTGTCTGGTTACTGTTAACACCTTGGTTAGGAGCTCCTCTAAGGTGTCTGGTTGCTGTTAACACCTTGGTTAGGAGCCCCTCTAAGGTGAGGATGTCTGGTTGCTGTTAACACCTTGGTTAGGAGCTCCTCTAAGGTGTCTGGTTGCTGTTAACACCTTGGTTAGGAGCTCCTCTAAGGTGTCTGGTTGATGTTAACACCTTGGTTAGGAGCTCCTCTAAGGTGTCTGGTTGCTGTTAACACCTTGGTTAGGAGCTCCTCCAAGGTGTCTGGTTGCTGTTAACACCTTGGTTAGGAGCTCCTCTAAGGTGACTGGTTGCTGTTAACACCTTGGTTAGGAGCCCCTCTAAGGTGTCTGGTTGCTGTTAACACCTTGGTTAGGAGCTCCTCTAAGGTGTCTGGTTGCTGTTAACACCTTGGTTAGGAGCCCCTCTAAGGTGAGGATGTCTGGTTGCTGTTAACACCTTGGTTAGGAGCTCCTCTAAGGTGAGGATGTCTGGTTGCTGTTAACACCTTGGTTAGGAGCTCCTCTAAGGTGTCTGGTTGCTGTTAACACCTTGGTTAGGAGCTCCTCTAAGGTGAGGATGTCTGGTTGCTGTTAACACCTTGGTTAGGAGCTCCTCTAAGGTGTCTGGTTGCTGTTAACACCTTGGTTAGGAGCTCCTCTAAGGTGTCTGGTTGCTGTTACCACCTTGGTTAGGAGCCCCTCTAAGGTGTCTGGTTGATGTTAACACCTTGGTTAGGAGCTCCTCTAAGGTGTCTGGTTGCTGTTAACACCTTGGTTAGGAGATCCTCTAAGGTGAGGATGTCTGGTTGCTGTTAACACCTTGGTTAGGAGCTCCTCTACGGTGTCTGGTTGCTGTTAACACCTTGGTTAGGAGCTCCTCTAAGGTGTCTGGTTGCTGTTAACACCTTGGTTAGGAGATCCTCTAAGGTGTCTGGTTGCTATTAACATCTTTGTTAGGAGCACCTCTAAGGTGTGGTTGTCTGGTTGCTGTTAACACCTTGGTTAGGAGCTCCTCTAAGGTGTCTGGTTGCTGTTAACACCTTGGTTAGGAGCTCCTCTAAGGTGTCTGGTTGCTGTTAACACCTTGGTTAGGAGCCCCTCTAAGGTGTCTGGTTGCTGTTAACACCTTGGTTAGGAGCCCCTCTAAGGTGTCTGGTTGCTGTTAACACCTTGGTTAGGAGCTCCTCTAAGGTGTCTGGTTGCTGTTAACACCTTGGTTAGGAGCCCCTCTAATGTGTCTGGTTGCTGTTAACACCTTGGTTAGGAGATCCTCTAAGGTGAGGATGTCTGGTTGCTGTTAACACCTTGGTTAGGAGCTCCTCTAAGGTGTCTGGTTGCTGTTAACACCTTGGTTAGGAGCTCCTCTAAGGTGAGGATGTCTGGTTGCTGTTAACACCTTGGTTAGGAGTTCCTCTAAGGTGTCTGGTTGATGTTAACACCTTGGTTAGGAGCTCCTCTAAGGTGAGGATGTCTGGTTGCTGTTAACACCTTGGTTAGGAGCTCCTCTAAGGTGTCTGGTTGCTGTTAACACCTTGGTTAGGAGATCCTCTAAGGTGTCTGGTTGCTATTAACATCTTTGTTAGGAGCACCTCTAAGGTGTGGTTGTCTGGTTGCTGTTAACACCTTGGTTAGGAGCTCCTCTAAGGTGTCTGGTTGCTGTTAACACCTTGGTTAGGAGCTCCTCTAAGGTGTCTGGTTGCTGTTAACACCTTGGTTAGGAGCCCCTCTAAGGTGTCTGGTTGCTGTTAACACCTTGGTTAGGAGCCCCTCTAAGGTGTCTGGTTGCTGTTAACACCTTGGTTAGGAGCTCCTCTAAGGTGTCTGGTTGCTGTTAACACCTTGGTTAGGAGCCCCTCTAAGGTGTCTGGTTGCTGTTAACACCTTGGTTAGGAGATCCTCTAAGGTGAGGATGTCTGGTTGCTGTTAACACCTTGGTTAGGAGCTCCTCTAAGGTGTCTGGTTGCTGTTAACACCTTGGTTAGGAGCTCCTCTAAGGTGAGGATGTCTGGTTGCTGTTAACACCTTGGTTAGGAGTTCCTCTAAGGTGTCTGGTTGCTGTTAACACCTTGGTTAGGAGCTCCTCTAAGGTGAGGATGTCTGGTTGCTGTTAACACCTTGGTTAGGAGCTCCTCTAAGGTGTCTGGTTGCTGTTAACACCTTGGTTAGGAGCCCCTCTAAGGTGTCTGGTTGCTGTTAACACCTTGGTTAGGAGCTCCTCTAAGGTGTCTGGTTGCTGTTAACACCTTGGTTAGGAGCTCCTCTAAGGTGAGGATGTCTGGTTACTGTTAACACCTTGGTTAGGAGCTCCTCTAAGGTGAGGATGTCTGGTTGCTGTTAACACCTTGGTTAGGAGCCCCTCTAAGGTGTCTGGTTGCTGTTAACACCTTGGTTAGGAGCCCCTCTAAGGTGTCTGGTTGCTGTTAACACCTTGGTTAGGAGCTCCTCTAAGGTGTCTGGTTGCTGTTAACACCTTGGTTAGGAGCCCCTCTGAGGTGTCTGGTTGCTGTTAACACCTTGGTTAGGAGCTCCTCTAAGGTGTCTGGTTGCTGTTAACACCTTGGTTAGGAGCTCCTCTAAGGTGAGGATGTCTGGTTGCTGTTAACACCTTGGTTAGGAGCTCCTCTAAGGTGTCTGGTTGCTGTTAACACCTTGGTTAGGAGCCCCTCTAAGGTGAGGATGTCTGGTTGCTGTTAACACCTTGGTTAGGAGCTCCTCTAAGGTGTCTGGTTGCTGTTAACACCTTGGTTAGGAGCTCCTCTAAGATGTCTGGTTGCTGTTAACACCTTGGTTAGGAGCTCCTCTAAGGTGTCTGGTTGTCTGGTTGCTGTTAACACCTTGGTTAGGAGTTCCTCTAAGTTGTCTGGTTGCTGTTAACACCTTGGTTAGGAGCTCCTCTAAGGTGTGGTTGTCTGGTTTCTGTTAACACCTTGGTTAGGAGTTCCTCTAAGGTGTCTGGTTGCTGTTAACACCTTGGTTAGGAGCTCCTCTAAGGTGAGGATGTCTGGTTGCTGTTAACACCTTGGTTAGGAGGTCCTCTAAGGTGTCTGGTTACTGTTAACACCTTGGTTAGGAACTCCTCTAAGGTGAGGATGTCTGGTTGCTGTTAACACCTTGGTTAGGAGCCCCTCTAAGGTGTCTGGTTGCTGTTAACACCTTGGTTAGGAGCTCCTCTAAGGTGTCTGGTTGCTGTTAACACCTTGGTTAGGAGCTCCTCTAAGGTGAGGATGTCTGGTTGCTGTTAACACCTTGGTTAGGAGCCCCTCTAAGGTGTCTGGTTGCTGTTAACACCTTGGTTAGGAGCCCCTCTAAGGTGTCTGGTTGCTGTTAACACCTTGGTTAGGAGCTCCTCTAAGGTGTCTGGTTGCTGTTAACACCTTGGTTAGGAGCTCCTCTAAGGTGAGGATGTCTGGTTGCTGTTAACACCTTGGTTAGGAGCCCCTCTAAGGTGTCTGGTTGCTGTTAACACCTTGGTTAGGAGCTCCTCTAAGGTGTCTGGTTGCTGTTAACACCTTGGTTAGGAGCTCCTCTAAGGTGAGGATGTCTGGTTGCTGTTAACACCTTGGTTAGGAGATCCTCTAATGTGTCTGGTTGCTGTTAACACCTTGGTTAGGAGCTCCTCTAAGGTGTCTGGTGGCTGTTAACACCTTGGTTAGGAGCCCCTCTAAGGTGAGGATGTCTGGTTGCTGTTAACACCTTGGTTAGGAGCCCCTCTAAGGTGTCTGGTTGCTGTTAACACCTTGGTTAGGAGCTCCTCTAAGGTGTCTGGTTGCTGTTAACACCTTGGTTAGGAGCCCCTCTAAGGTGTCTGGTTGCTGTTAACACCTTGGTTAGGAGTTCCTCTAAGGTGTCTGGTTGCTGTTAACACCTTGGTTAGGAGCCCCTCTAAGGTGTCTGGTTGCTGTTTACACCTTGGTTAGGAGTTCCTCTAAGGTGTCTGGTTGCTGTTAACACCTTGGTTAGGAGCTCCTCTAAGGTGAGGTGTCTGATTGCTGTTAACACCTTGGTTAGGAGCTCCTCTAAGGTGTCTGGTTACTGTTAACACCTTGGTTAGGAGCTCCTCTAAGGTGAGGATGTCTGGTTGCTGTTAACACCTTGGTTAGGAGCTCCTCTAAGGTGTCTGGTTGCTGTTAACACCTTGGTTAGGAGCCCCTCTAAGGTGTCTGGTTGCTGCTAACACCTTGGTTAGGAGCCCCTCTAAGGTGTCTGGTTGCTGTTAACACCTTGGTTAGGAGCTCCTCTAAGGTGTCTGGTTGCTGTTAACACCTTGGTTAGGAGCTCCTCTAAGGTGTCTGGTTGCTGTTAACACCTTGGTTAGGAGCCCCTCTAAGGTGAGGATGTCTGGTTGCTGTTAACACCTTGGTTAGGAGCTCCTCTAAGGTGTCTGGTTGCTGTTAACACCTTGGTTAGGAGCTCCTCTAAGGTGAGGTGTCTGATTGCTGTTAACACCTTGGTTAGGAGCTCCTCTAAGGTGTCTGGTTACTGTTAACACCTTGGTTAGGAGCTCCTCTAAGGTGAGGATGTCTGGTTGCTGTTAACACCTTGGTTAGGAGCTCTTCTAAGGTGTCTGGTTGCTGTTAACACCTTGGTTAGGAGCCCCTCTAAGGTGTCTGGTTGCTGCTAACACCTTGGTTAGGAGCCCCTCTAAGGTGTCTGGTTGCTGTTAACACCTTGGTTAGGAGCTCCTCTAAGGTGTCTGGTTGCTGTTAACACCTTGGTTAGGAGCTCCTCTAAGGTGTCTGGTTGCTGTTAACACCTTGGTTAGGAGCCCCTCTAAGGTGTCTGGTTGCTGTTAACACCTTGGTTAGGAGCTCCTCTAAGGTGTCTGGTTGCTGTTAACACCTTGGTTAGGAGCCCCTCTAAGGTGAGATTGTCTGGTTGCTGTTAACACCTTGGTTAGGAGATCCTCTAAGGTGTCTAGTTGCTGTTAACACCTTGGTTAGGAGCTCCTCTAAGGTGAGGATGTCTGGTTGCTGTTAACACCTTGGTTAGGAGCTCCTCTAAGGTGTCTGGTTGCTGTTAACACCTTGGTTAGGAGCCCCTCTAAGGTGTCTGGTTGCTGTTAACACCTTGGTTAGGAGCTCCTCTAAGGTGAGGATGTCTGGTTGCTGTTAACACCTTGGTTAGGAGCTCCTCTAAGGTGTCTGATTGCTGTTAACACCTTGGTTAGGAGCCCCTCTAAGGTGTCTGGTTGCTTTTAACACCTTGGTTAGGAGCTCCTCTAAGGTGTCTGGTTGCTGTTAACACCTTGGTTAGGAGCCCCTCTGAGGTGAGGATGTCTGGTTGCTGTTAACACCTTGGTTAGGAGCTCCTCTAAGGTGTCTGGTGGCTGTTAACACCTTGGTTAGGAGCCCCTCTAAGGTGTCTGGTTGCTGTTAACACCTTGGTTAGGAGCTCCTCTAAGGTGTCTGGTGGCTGTTAACACCTTGGTTAGGAGCTCCTCTAAGGTGTCTGGTTACTGTTAACACCTTGGTTAGGAGCTCCTCTAAGGTGAGGATGTCTGGTTGCTGTTAACACCTTGGTTAGGAGCTCCTCTAAGGTGTCTGGTTGCTGTTAACACCTTGGTTAGGAGCCCCTCTAAGGTGTCTGGTTGCTGTTAACACCTTGGTTAGGAGCTCCTCTAAGGTGTCTGGTTGCTGTTAACACCTTGGTTAGGAGATCCTCTAAGGTGTCTGGTTGCTGTTAACACCTTGGTTAGGAGCTCCTCTAAGGTGTCTGGTTGCTGTTAACACCTTGGTTAGGAGCTCCTCTAAGGTGTCTGGTTGCTGTTAACACCTTGGTTAGGAGCCCCTCTAAGGTGTCTGGTGGCTGTTAACACCTTGGTTAGGAGCTCCTCTAAGGTGGGGATGTCTGGTTGCTGTTAACACCTTGGTTAGGAGCTCCTCTAAGGTGGGGGTGTCTGGTTGCTGTTAACACCTTGGTTAGGAGCTCCTCTAAGGTGTCTGGTGGCTGTTAACACCTTGGTTAGGAGCCCCTCTAAGGTGAGGATGTCTGGTTGCTGTTAACACCTTGGTTAGGAGCTCCTCTAAGGTGTCTGGTTGCTGTTAACACCTTGGTTAGGAGCTCCTCTAAGGTGAGGATGTCTGGTTGCTGTTAACACCTTGGTTAGGAGCCCCTCTAAGGTGTCTGGTTGCTGTTAACACCTTGGTTAGGAGCTCCTCTAAGGTGTCTGGTTGCTGTTAACACCTTGGTTAGGAGCTCCTCTAAGGTGAGGATGTCTGGTTGCTGTTAACACCTTGGTTAGGAGCCCCTCTAAGGTGTCTGGTTGCTGTTAACACCTTGGTTAGGAGCCCCTCTAAGGTGTCTGGTTGCTGTTAACACCTTGGTTAGGAGCTCCTCTAAGGTGTCTGGTTGCTGTTAACACCTTGGTTAGGAGCTCCTCTAAGGTGAGGATGTCTGGTTGCTGTTAACACCTTGGTTAGGAGCCCCTCTAAGGTGTCTGGTTGCTGTTAACACCTTGGTTAGGAGCTCCTCTAAGGTGTCTGGTTGCTGTTAACACCTTGGTTAGGAGATCCTCTAATGTGTCTGGTTGCTGATAACACCTTGGTTAGGAGCTCCTCTAAGGTGTCTGGTGGCTGTTAACACCTTGGTTAGGAGCCCCTCTAAGGTGAGGATGTCTGGTTGCTGTTAACACCTTGGTTAGGAGCTCCTCTAAGGTGAGGATGTCTGGTTGCTGTTAACACCTTGGTTAGGAGCCCCTCTAAGGTGTCTGGTTGCTGTTAACACCTTGGTTAGGAGCTCCTCTAAGGTGTCTGGTTGCTGTTAACACCTTGGTTAGGAGATCCTCTAATGTGTCTGGTTGCTGATAACACCTTGGTTAGGAGCTCCTCTAAGGTGTCTGGTGGCTGTTAACACCTTGGTTAGGAGCCCCTCTAAGGTGAGGATGTCTGGTTGCTGTTAACACCTTGGTTAGGAGCTCCTCTAAGGTGTCTGGTTGCTGTTAACACCTTGGTTAGGAGCCCCTCTAAGGTGTCTGGTTGCTGTTAACACCTTGGTTAGGAGTTCCTCTAAGGTGTCTGGTTGCTGTTAACACCTTGGTTAGGAGCCCCTCTAAGGTGTCTGGTTGCTGTTTACACCTTGGTTAGGAGTTCCTCTAAGGTGTCTGGTTGCTGTTAACACCTTGGTTAGGAGCTCCTCTAAGGTGAGGATGTCTGATTGCTGTTAACACCTTGGTTAGGAGCTCCTCTAAGGTGTCTGGTTGCTGTTAACACCTTGGTTAGGAGCTCCTCTAAGGTGAGGATGTCTGGTTGCTGTTAACACCTTGGTTAGGAGCTCCTCTAAGGTGTCAGGTTGCTGTTAACACCTTGGTTAGGAGCCCCTCTAAGGTGTCTGGTTGCTGCTAACACCTTGGTTAGGAGCCCCTCTAAGGTGTCTGGTTGCTGTTAACACCTTGGTTAGGAGCTCCTCTAAGGTGTCTGGTTGCTGTTAACACCTTGGTTAGGAGCTCCTCTAAGGTGTCTGGTTGCTGTTAACACCTTGGTTAGGAGCCCCTCTAAGGTGAGGATGTCTGGTTGCTGTTAACACCTTGGTTAGGAGCTCCTCTAAGGTGTCTGGTTGCTGTTAACACCTTGGTTAGGAGCTCCTCTAAGGTGAGGTGTCTGATTGCTGTTAACACCTTGGTTAGGAGCTCCTCTAAGGTGTCTGTTTACTGTTAACACCTTGGTTAGGAGCTCCTCTAAGGTGAGGATGTCTGGTTGCTGTTAACACCTTGGTTAGGAGCTCCTCTAAGGTGTCTGGTTGCTGTTAACACCTTGGTTATGAGCCCCTCTAAGGTGTCTGGTTGCTGCTAACACCTTGGTTAGGAGCCCCTCTAAGGTGTCTGGTTGCTGTTAACACCTTGGTTAGGAGCTCCTCTAAGGTGTCTGGTTGCTGTTAACACCTTGGTTAGGAGCTCCTCTAAGGTGTCTGGTTGCTGTTAACACCTTGGTTAGGAGCCCCTCTAAGGTGAGGATGTCTGGTTGCTGTTAACACCTTGGTTAGGAGATCCTCTAAGGTGTCTGGTTGCTGTTAACACCTTGGTTAGGAGCTCCTCTAAGGTGAGGATGTCTGGTTGCTGTTAACACCTTGGTTAGGAGCTCCTCTAAGGTGTCTGGTTGCTGTTAACACCTTGGTTAGGAGCCCCTCTAAGGTGTCTGGTTGCTGTTAACACCTTGGTTAGGAGCTCCTCTAAGGTGAGGATGTCTGGTTGCTGTTAACACCTTGGTTAGGAGCCCCTCTAAGGTGTCTGGTTACTGTTAACACCTTGGTTAGGAGCTCCTCTAAGGTGTCTGGTTGCTGTTAACACCTTGGTTAGGAGCCCCTCTAAGGTGTCTGGTTGCTGTTAACACCTTGGTTAGGAGCTCCTCTAAGGTGTCTGGTTGCTGTTAACACCTTGGTTAGGAGCTCCTCTAAGGTGTCTGGTTGCTGTTAACACCTTGGTTAGGAGCCCCTCTGAGGTGAGGATGTCTGGTTGCTGTTAACACCTTGGTTAGGAGCTCCTCTAAGGTGTCTGGTGGCTGTTAACACCTTGGTTAGGAGCTCCTCTAAGGTGTCTGGTTACTGTTAACACCTTGGTTAGGAGCTCCTCTAAGGTGAGGATGTCTGGTTGCTGTTAACACCTTGGTTAGGAGCTCCTCTAAGGTGTCTGGTTGCTGTTAACACCTTGGTTAGGAGCCCCTCTAAGGTGTCTGGTTGCTGTTAACACCTTGGTTAGGAGCTCCTCTAAGGTGTCTGGTTGCTGTTAACACCTTGGTTAGGAGATCCTCTAAGGTGTCTGGTTGCTGTTAACACCTTGGTTAGGAGCTCCTCTAAGGTGTCTGGTTGCTGTTAACACCTTGGTTAGGAGCTCCTCTAAGGTGTCTGGTTGCTGTTAACACCTTGGTTAGGAGCCCCTCTAAGGTGTCTGGTGGCTGTTAACACCTTGGTTAGGAGCTCCTCTAAGGTGGGGATGTCTGGTTGCTGTTAACACCTTGGTTAGGAGCTCCTCTAAGGTGAGGATGTCTGGTTGCTGTTAACACCTTGGTTAGGAGCTCCTCTAAGGTGTCTGGTTGCTGTTAACACCTTGGTTAGGAGCTCCTCTAAGGTGAGGATGTCTGGTTGCTGTTAACACCTTGGTTAGGAGCCCCTCTAAGGTGTCTGGTTGCTGTTAACACCTTGGTTAGGAGCTCCTCTAAGGTGTCTGGTTGCTGTTAACACCTTGGTTAGGAGCTCCTCTAAGGTGTCTGGTTGCTGTTAACACCTTGGTTAGGAGCCCCTCTAAGGTGTCTGGTTGCTGTTAACACCTTGGTTAGGAGCCCCTCTAAGGTGTCTGGTTGCTGTTAACACCTTGGTTAGGAGCCCCTCTAAGGTGAGGATGTCTGGTTGATGTTAACACCTTGGTTAGGAGCTCCTCTAAGGTGTCTGGTTGCTGTTAACACCTTGGTTAGGAGCTCCTTTAAGGTGTGGTTGTCTGGTTGCTGTTTGCTCACACTCTCCCTCAGCAGGACCACCTCCCCTCCAGTTTGGTGAACTCATCCCTCATGGCAGCCATCAAATCAAAAATCAAATCAAATGTATTCATAAAGCCCTTCTTACATCAGCTGATATCTCAAAGTGCTGTACAGAAACCCAGCCTAAAACCCCAAACAGCAAGCAATGCAGAAGCACGGTGGCTCGGAAAAACTCCCTAGAAAGGCTTTAACCTAGGAAGAAACCTAGAGAGGAACCAGGCTATGAGGGGTGGCCAGTCCTCTTCTGGCTGTGCCGGGTGGAGATTGTAACAGAACATGGCCAAGATGTTCAAATAAATGACCAGCATGGTCAAATAATAATAATCACAGTGGTTGTCGAGGGTGCAACAAGTCAGCACCTCAGGAGTACATGTCAGTTGGCTTTTCATAGCTGATTATTCAGAGTATCTCTACTGCTCCTGCTGTCTCTAGAGAGTTGAAAACAGCAGGTCTGGGACAGGTATCACTTCCGGTGAACAGGTCAGGGTTCCATAGCCGCTGGCAGAACAGTTGAAACTGGAGCAGCAGCACGGCCAGGTGGACTGGGGACAGCAAGGAGTCATCAGGCCAGGTAGTCCTGAGGTATGGTCCTAGGGCTCAGGTCCTCCGAGAGAGAGAAAGAAAGAGAGAAAGAGAGAATTAGAGAAAGCATACTTAAATTCACACAGAACACTGGATAAGACAGGAGAAATACTCCAGATATAACAGACACAGATATAACTAGCCCCCTGACACATAAACTACTGCACCATAAATACTGGAGGCTGAGACAGGAGGGGTCAGGAGACACCCCATCCAGCCATGGTAGTGAGAGCAGACTGCTGACCGCCATGCGTTTTGCTGGTCAGTGAGAAAGATGAGATTACTCAAATCACAGTTCTTGTAAAGGTCTGCGATAAAGGTTTCTGGCCTCTCCTTTGGTAGTTTCTGTTCAAAAGCTTTCCTCGTTGTGTTATTTTTGGCCTCTGCAGGGTAGAGAATGGATTCAGCGCTGAGGTGGAGGGAGGACATGGTGCCTGTGGGCTCTGCTACTACTGCTGTTTCTCTGTCCTGCTGCACTGTTGCCATGACAACCATGTTTGTTTGTCCGCTGCTGTTTAGCTAGCTAACGCTAATTTAGCTTCAAAACCAGAAGAAATAGTGAAAAATCTGCACACAAAGTTAAACCAGAAGATATGTTTAACGTTAGAGTCCGTGCTCCTTTTTGATTTACCCTCTCCCCTTGCTAGGTTTGTTCTAGTTAAATGTTTCTGTCTAGCTTGTTAGCCTGCTGGTTAGGTTTTGGCTGTGTAACTTGCTAGCGAGAGTCAAAATGTCTTAATTTGAGGCGCTAAATTAAAGAAAATTATATTCTGATTGAGTTTTAGTGTTTATCTCATTCTAAAAAACATGTTGAGCGTCTCTCTCTCTCTTCCCCTCTCTCTCTCTTCCCCTCTCTCTCTCTTCCCCTCTCTCTCTCTTCCCCTCTCTCTCTTCCCCTCTCTCTCTCTTCCCCTCTTTCTCTCTTCCCCTCTCTCTCTCTTCCCCTCTCTCTCTCTTCCCCTCTTTCTCTCTTCCCCTCTCTCTCTATTCCCCTCTCTCTCTATTCCCCTCTCTCTCTTTCAATTATTGCTTCCTGGTTGGTTAAAGGAGATGTCTTCTCCTCTCCCTCCAAATCTTTTTAACCAACCAGGAAGCAATAATTGAAACCCTTTGACCAGTAATAGAGGTGAGTGACCTGGATGACACAAACACACACACACACACACACACACACACACACACACACACACACACACACACACACACACACACACACACACACACACACACACACACACACACACACACACACACACACACACACACACACACACACACACACACACACACACACACACACACACACACACACACACACACACCACAGTCTGAACTTGTCTTCCATGGATTGCCTCAGACAGATCTGGTCTGTCTCTCGGGACAGGATAGTACAGAGACTGTAAAGCCTGTGGTCCTCTCATGTCCTCTTGGTTAGAGGGACGAGAAGTCCTGTGGTCCTCTCATGTCCTCTTGATTAGAGGGAAGAGAAGTCCTGTGGTCCTCTCATGTCCTCTTGATTAGAGGGACGAGAAGTCCTGTGGTCCTCTCATGTCCTCTTGATTAGAGGGAAGAGAAGTCCTGTGGTCCTCTCATGTCCTCTTGATTAGAGGGACGAGAAGTCCTGTGGTCCTCTCACGTCCTCTTGATTAGAGGGACGAGAAGTCCTGTTGTCCTCTCATGTCCTCTTGATTAGAGGGACGAGAAGTCCTGTGGTCCTCTCATGTCCTCTTGATTAGAGGGACGAGAAGTCCTGTGGTCCTCTCACGTCCTCTTGATTAGAGGGACGAGAAGTCCTGTGGTCCTCTCATGTCCTCTTGATTAGAGGGACGAGAAGTCCTGTGGTTCTCTCATGTCCTCTTGATTAGAGAGAAGAGAAGTCCTGTGGTCCTCTCATATCCTCTTGATTAGAGGGTCGAGAAGTCCTGTGGTCCTCTCATGTCCTCTTGATTAGAGAGAAGAGAAGTCCTGTGGTCCTCTCATGTCCTCTTGATTAGAGAGAAGAGAAGTCCTGTGGTCCTCTCATGTCCTCTTGATTAGAGGGAAGAGAAGTCCTGTGGTCCTCTCACGTCCTCTTGATTAGAGAGAAGAGAAGTCCTGTGGTCCTCTCACGTCCTCTTGATTAGAGGGAAGAGAAGTCCTGTGGTCCTCTCACGTCCTCTTGATTAGAGAGAAGAGAAGTCCTGTGGTCCTCTCACGTCCTCTTGATTAGAGGGACGAGAAGTCCTGTGGTCCTCTCACGTCCTCTTGATTAGAGGGACGAGAAGTCCTGTGGTCCTCTCACGTCCTCTTGATTAGAGGGAAGAGAAGGAAGTCAGTGGGTGTGTCCTAAATGGCACCCTATGTACAATACAGCGCACTCCTTTTGACCAGATACCTATGGGCCCCCGGTTAAAAGTAGTGCACTATATTACGTAGGGAATAGGGTGCCATTTGAGGTGCAACGCATTCTGTTGTTGTGAATCTATTGCAACTAAAGGTAATGAATGTAATAGGGGGTTCTGTATTAACCCCGAGGTCAGTGATGGAACTGTCTGCAATTAGCAGACTGGGTTAGCATCACTGGGTTAGCATCACTGGGTTAGCATCGCTGGGTTAGCATCACTGGGTTAGCATCGCTGGGTTAGCATCACTGGGTTAGCATCACGGGGTTAGCATCGCTGGGTTAGCATCGCTGGGTTAGCATCACTGGGTTAGCATCACGGGGTTAGCATCACGGGGTTAGCATCGCTGGGTTAGCATCGCTGGGTTAGCATCGCTGGGTTAGCATCGCGGGGTTAGCATCACTGGGTTAGCATCACGGGGTTAGCATCACTGGGTTAGCATCACTGGGTTAGCATCACGGAGTTAGCATCACGGGGTTAGCATCACAGGGTTAGCATCACTGGGTTAGCATCACTGGGTTAGCATCACGGGGTTAGCATCACGGGGTTAGCATCACTGGGTTAGCATCACTGGGTTAGCATCGATCAGAAGTCTCTGTGATCATTCCACATGCACCCTATCCCCTGTATAGTGCAGTCGTTTTGAGTAACCTCAACTAACCTCTAGATCAAACAGTAAAACTTTAAAATTAACTTAAAAAAGAAAGCTGAATACTTAAAGAAAAGGTTGAACTCCGTCATAGCTTTCTGGGTGGAATTGAAGGGCACTTTGACAGGGGTGAACGGGGCCGTATTGAGAACACCAGCTGGCATTACGTCCCTAAATAACTCTTCTACTTTACAAGCAGAGGCCTGGTAACCAGGGGAATACAGGAGAATGTTTCCTTTATCCTGGTCTACCGTTACTCTTCTACTTTACAAGCAGAGGCCTGGTAACCAGGGGAATACAGGAGAATGTTTCCTTTATCCTGGTCTACCGTTACTCTTCTACTTTACAAGCAGAGGCCTGGTAACCAGGGGAAT
The DNA here is from genome assembly GCF_029448725.1 of Salvelinus fontinalis. Lineage (NCBI taxonomy): Eukaryota > Metazoa > Chordata > Actinopteri > Salmoniformes > Salmonidae > Salvelinus > Salvelinus fontinalis. Next base: position 14,303 of record NW_026600873.1, on the reverse strand, counting down.
ACAGGAGAATGTTTCCTTTATCCTGGTCTACCGTTACTCTTCTACTTTACAAGCAGAGGCCTGGAAACCAGGGGAATACAGGAGAATGTTTCTTTATCCTGGTCTACCGTTACTCTTCTACTTTACAAGCAGAGGCCTGGTAACCAGGGGAATACAGGAGAATGTTTTCTTTATCCTGGTCTACCGTTCAGCGCGCTGTGACGCACACACACACACACACACACACACACACACACACACACACACACACACACACACACACACACACACACACACACACACACACACACACACACACACACACACACACACACACACACACACACACACACACACACACACACACACACAGAGAGAAAAACACACAGAGAGAGAAAAACACACACAGACAAACACACACAGAGAGAAAGTGCTGAATAGTGTCATGTGTTGAGTAATCTCCTCAAGTAAAGCCTCCTATTGGCTGTGCTATCTATCACCCTCTGAGGAAAAGGAACAGGAAACTAACAGTCCACTGGGGCTCTGAGGAATCCAATCCAATACCACCACAGATACTCTGTTTTGGTTCAACGGAAAATAAGGCTATAAAACTTCCTGTATCTACAATATTACCTGTATCAGTAGACTATAATATTACCTGTATCAGTAGACTATTTTATTACCAGTATCTATAATATTACCAGTATCTATAATATTACCAGTATCTATAATATTACCAGTATCTATAATATTACCTGTATCAGTAGACTATAACATTACCTGTATCTATAATATTACCTGTATCTATAATATTATCTGTATCTATATTATTACCAGTATCTATAATATTACCAGTATCTATATTATTACCTGTATCTATAATATTAACTGTATCTATATTATTACCTGTATCTATAATATTACCTGTATCTATAATATTACCTGTATCTATAATATTACCAGTATCTATAATATTACCAGTATCTATAATATTACCAGTATCTATAATATTACCTGTATCAGTAGACTATAACATTACCTGTATCTATAATATTACCTGTATCTATAATATTATCTGTATCTATATTATTACCAGTATCTATAATATTACCAGTATCTATATTATTACCTGTATCTATAATATTACCAGTATCTATAATATTACCAGTATCTATAATATTACCAGTATCCATAATATTACCTGTATTTATATTATTACCTGTATCAGTATCTATAATATTACCTGTATTTATATTATTACCAGTATCTATATTATTATCTGTATCTATATTATTACCTGTATCAGTATCTATAATATTACCTGCATCTATAATATTACCTGTATCAGTATCTATAATATTACCTGTATCAGTATCTATAATATTACCTGTATCTATATTATTACCTGTATCCGAAGACTATAATATTACCTGTATCTATATTATTACCTGTATCTATAATATTACCTGTATCAGTATCTATATTATTACCTGTATCAGTATCTATAATATTACCTGTATCAGTATCTATAATATTACCTGTATCAGTAGACTATAATATTACCTGTATCAGTATCTATAATATTACCTGTATCAGTATCTATAATATTACCTGTATCAGTAGACTATAACATGACTTGTATCAGAGCAGATAGAAGCTGTGACAGGGAAGAGAGGAAGTCTTTATACTACTGGGAGTTTGAGGGTCTGATGAGGTTTTGGTTTAACGTCAAATTGGTGAAGCAATGGAACATCAACGTACAAGGCCATTCCTTGAGAGAAATGGGAATAGTTCAAAACATCCAGTAAAATGTCTAATCTAATGCAGGCACAATCATAATTTTTTACAAGTACTCTTGTCTTCAGTAAACAAATTAGAATCCATTAGACAAAATGGTTTCTGGGGTGCCACAATCCATCCAATCAGAATAACATCTGTACGTGAGTCAAAGGTCACCTTGTCACCGGCAGACAGTCAGGAGACGCAACAGGAGACTAAAGTGTGTCCTAAACGGCACCCTGTTCACTATATAGTTCACTGCTTTTGACCAGGGCCCTATGGGACAATCTAGGGGCCCAGTCGGGAGTCTAACACCACTTTAAAACCTGCAGAGAAACAAGCACAACTTGTTCCAACATAGTAATAATGTAGCAGACAGATAGACATCATCATGACCAGGCTGCTGCTGTCATAGTAATAATGTAGCAGACAGATAGACATCATCATGACCAGGCTGCTGCTGTCATCGTAATAATGTAGCAGACAGATAGACATCATCATGACCAGGCTGCTGCTGTCATAGTAATAATGTAGCAGACAGATAGACATCATCATGACCAGGCTGCTGCTGTCATAGTAATAATGTAGCAGACAGATAGACATCATCATGACCAGGCTGCTGCTGTCATAGTAATAATGTAGCAGACAGATAGACATCATCATGACCAGGCTGCTGCTGTCATAGTAATAATGTAGCAGACAGATAGACATCATCATGACCAGGCTGCTGCTGTCATAGTAATAATGTAGCAGACAGATAGACATCATCATGACCAGGCTGCTGCTGTCATCGTAATAATGTAGCAGACAGATAGACATCATCATGACCAGGCTGCTGCTGTCATAGTAATAATGTAGCAGACAGATAGACATCATCATGACCAGGCTGCTGCTGTCATAGTAATAATGTAGCAGACAGATAGACATCATCATGACCAGGCTGCTGCTGTCATAGTAATAATGTAGCAGACAGATAGACATCATCATGACCAGGCTGCTGCTGTCATAGTAATAATGTAGCAGACAGATAGACATCATCATGACCAGGCTGCTGCTGTCATAGTAATAATGTAGCAGACAGATAGACATCATCATGACCAGGCTGCTGCTTGTTCCATCATAGTAATAATGTAGCAGACAGATAGACATCATCATGACCAGGCTGCTGCTGTCATAGTAATAATGTAGCAGACAGATAGACATCATCATGACCAGGCTGCTGCTGTCATAGTAATAATGTAGCAGACAGATAGACATCATCATGACCAGGCTGCTGCTTGTTCCATCATAGTAATAATGTAGCAGACAGATAGACATCATCATGACCAGGCTGCTGCTGTCATAGTAATAATGTAGCAGACAGATAGACATCATCATGACCAGGCTGCTGCTTGTTCCATCATAGTAATAATGTAGCAGACAGATAGACATCATCATGACCAGGCTGCTGCTGTCATAGTAATAATGTAGCAGACAGATAGACATCATCATGACCAGGCTGCTGCCTGTTCCATCATAGTAATAATGTAGCAGACAGATAGACATCATCATGACCAGGCTGCTGCTAGTTCTTATCAGTAACATGAATTAATTCATTCATTCATTCCTTCCACAGTGTGGTTCTCTTAGCTATGCTAAGCGTCCTTCGTGGCTGGTATGATACAGTTTTCATAGCCAGGAAATCACTGGGTGAAAGACCTGAAATTCACAACTTTCGTTCATCTGTTTGCTCTGCTCTCATATTTAGCCTCGCAATCAAGTGTTTTATCCCATGTTATTTTCAGGACAACCAGTTGGACAAGTAGAATACAAAACAATTTCACATAAACAGTTGAATTCACAAATGTATTGACAGAAGTCATTATATAAATAATGTCCGCCAAGAAAAAACCTGATAAAACAAAATATTTTATATGAATGTTGTAAGTACATGAATTGTCTGCTCAGTGGGGAATGATTATCCAACTAGTCAGTGACCAATGTTTGGAGTTTGTGACAGCAACTAAGTGAGCTTATTACTGTATAATAGACACTATGACCTGGGATCTCCTTTGAGCTTCCATGTAGAGGGACCCCTGACTTTCTAATGACTCTACTGTGACTTGGTTTCCTATGATCTTCCATGTAAAAGGACCCCTTACCTTCTAATGACTCTACTGTGACTTGGTCTCCTATGATCTTCCATGTAAAAGGACCCCTTACCTTCTAATGACTCTACTGTGACTTGGTATCCTTTGATCTTCCATGTAAAAGGACCCCTTACCTTCTAATGACTCTACTGTGACTTGGTCTCCTATGATCTTCCATGTAGAAGGACCCCTGACCTTCTAATGACTCTACTGTGGCTTGTGACAACCATAGAGAAGTTTAAAGGCTTATGTTTGGTGACTGGGATGAAGAAGAAATAGACGAATCCAATGGAAAAGGAGTCTGTAGCTCAAAAATACATTGTTTAAAACGTTTTGGAAGCACCACTCAGACAGTAAACACTCCTCACTTCCTCGTAATAACACCACTCAGACAGTAAACACTCCTCACCTCCTCATAATAACATCACTCAGACAGTAAACACTCCTCACCTCCACATAATAACACCACTCAGACAGTAAACCCTCCCCACCTCCTCATAATAACACCACTCAGACAGTAAACACTCCTCACCTCCTCATAATAACACCACTCAGACAGTAAACACTCCTCACCTCCTCATAATAACACCACTCAGACAGTAAACACTCCTCACCTCCTCATAATAACACCACTCAGACAGTAAACACTCCTCACCTCCTCATAATAACACCACTCAGACAGTAAACACTCCTCACCTCCTCATAATAACACCACTCAGACAGTAAACACTCCTCACCTCCTCATAATAACACCACTCAGACAGTAAACACTCCTCACCTCCTCATAATAACACCACTCAGACAGTAAACACTCCTCACCTCCTCATAATAACACCACTCAGACAGTAAACACTCCCCCACCTCCTCATAATAACACCACTCAGACAGTAAACCCTCCACATAATAACACCACTCAGACAGTAAACACTCCTCACCTCCTCATAATAACACCACTCAGACAGTAAACCCTCCTCACCTCCTCATAATAACACCACTCAGACAGTAAACACTCCCCACCTCCTCATAATAACACCACTCAGACAGTAAACCCTCCACATAATAACACCACTCAGACAGTAAACACTCCTCACCTCCTCATAATAACACCACTCAGACAGTAAACACTCCCCACCTCCTCATAATAACACCACTCAGACAGTAAACACTCCTCACCTCCTCATAATAACACCACTCAGACAGTAAACACTCCCCACCTCCTCATAATAACACCACTCAGACAGTAAACACACCCCAGTACCCAGGGCCACTTCACTGTTTTAAATAGATCACTGTTGATCTCTGCTCATGTATATAGCCTCGCTGCTCTTGAATTATGTTACTTTTATTTTGTTAAGTATTTTTCTTAAATCTGTATTGTTGGTTAGGGCTTGTAAGTAAGCATTTCACTGTAAGGTCTACTACACCTGTTGTATTCAGCATTTCACTGTAAGGTCTACCTACACCTGTTGTATTCAGCATTTCACTGTAAGGTCTACTACACCTGTTGTATTCAGCATTTCACTGTCAGGTCTACTACACCTGTTGTATTCAGCATTTCACTGTAAGGTCTACTACACCTGTTGTGTTCAGCATTTCACTGTGAGGTCTACTACACCTGTTGTATTCAGCATTTCACTGTAAGGTCTACTACACCTGTTGTATTCAGCATTTCACAGTAAGGTCTACTACACCTGTTGTATTCAGCATTTCACTGTAAGGTCCTCTACACCTGTTGTATTCAGCATTTCACAGTAAGGTCTACTACACCTGTTGTGTTCAGCATTTCACTGTAAGGTCTACTACACCTGTTGTATTCGGTGCATGTGACAAATAAAATTTGATTTGATCTCTTCTCCTGTTCCGGATCCTACTAGAACATTCCGTCACAACCTTCCGTCTGAACCCACAGATTACCGGGAGATTTGTGGTGATGTGATGCTTGTTCCGTTAGAAAATGTCACCCTTCTTCTCTAAACGAGATCTTAACTATGCCTTACAGTCAGCATCTTGGTTAAATGAACACGACAGACGTCACCCTCCTTCTCTAAATGAGATCTTGCCTTACAGTCAGCATCTTGGTTAAATGAACACGACAGACGGTAAGCAGACATCAACAGACACCACAACAATCTCCCTCACATTATTTACACATGATTCGCATGTGGCAAATGATATACAATGATTGTGTAAATGTGGATTTCCTTGGAAACAAAGCCAGTCAGACAAATACACAATGTAGTGAATCTTAATGATAGCCTTTTTCTACAATCCAGAGAGTGTCGTTCTCCATCATATTCACAGATCAATAGGTACATCTGCTCTTAATGGCTGATCATTCACAATGCTGTCAACAGCAGGACAGAAACCTGGCCTCCACCTCCCAGCTAAACCTGCTCCACCACCTCCCAGCTAAACCTGGCCCATCACCTCCCAGCGAAACCTGGCCCACCACCCCCTAGCTAAACCTGGTCCACCACCCCCCAGCTAAACCTGTCCCACCACCTCCCAGCTAAACCTAGCCCACCACCCTCCCAGCTAAACCTAGCCCACCACCTCCCAGCTAAACCTGGCACACCACCTCCCAGCTAAACCTGGCCCACCACCTCCCAGCTAAACCTGGCCCACTACTTTCCCAGCTAAACCTGGCCCTCTACCCTCCCAGCTAAACCTGGCCCACCACCTCCCAGCTAAACCTGGCCCACTACCCTCCCAGCTAAACCTGGCCCTCTACCCTCCCAGCTAAACCTGGCCCACCACCTCCCAGCTAAACCTGGCCCACCACCTCCCAGCTAAACCTGGCCCACCACCTCCCAGCTAAACCTGGCCCACTACCCTCCCAGCTAAACCTGGCCCTCTACCCTCCCAGCTAAACCTGGCCCACCACCTCCCAGCTAAACCTGGCCCATCACCCTCCCAGCTAAACCTGGCCCATCACCCCCCAGCTAAACCTGGCCCATCACCCTCCCAGCTAAACCTGGCCCACCACCTCCCAGCTAAACCTGGCCCACTACCCTCCCAGCTAAACCTAGCCCACCACCCCCCAGCTAAACCTGGCCCACCACCCCCCAGCTAAACCTGGCCCTCTACCCTCCCAGCTAAACCTGGCCCACCACCTCCCAGCAAAATCTGGCCCACCACCTCCCAGCTAAACCTGGCCCACCACCTCCCAGCTAAACCTGGCCCACTACCCTCCCAGCTAAACCTGGCCCTCTACCCTCCCAGCTAAACCTGGCCCACCACCTCCCAGCTAAACCTGGCCCATCACCCTCCCAGCTAAACCTGGCCCATCACCCCCCAGCTAAACCTGGCCCATCACCCTCCCAGCTAAACCTGGCCCACCACCTCCCAGCTAAACCTGGCCCACTACCCTCCCAGCTAAACCTAGCCCACCACCCCCCAGCTAAACCTGGCCCACCACCCCCCAGCTAAACCTGGTCCACCACCTCCCAGCTACACCTGCTTCACCACCTCCCAGCTACACCGGCTCCACCACCTCCCAGCTACACCTGCTCCACCACCTCCCAGCTACACCTGCTCCACCACCTCCCAGCTACACCTGCTCCACCACCTCCCAGCTAAACCTGGCCCACTACCTCCCAGCTAAACCTTGCCCACCTCCTCCCAGCTAAACCTGGCCCACCACCTCCCAGCTAAACCTGGTCCACCACCTCCCAGCTAAACCTGGTCCACCACCTCCCAGCTAAACCTGGCCCACCACCTCCCAGCTAAACATGACCCACCACCTCCCAGCTAAACCTGGCCCACCACCTCCCAGCTAAACCTGGTCCACCACCTCCCAGGTAAACCTGGCCCACCAACTCCCAGCTAAACCTGGCCCACCACCTCCCAGCTAAACCTGGCCCACCACCTCCCAGCTAAACCTGGCCCACCACCACCCATGTAAACCTGGCCCACCACCCTCCCAGCTAAACCTAGCCCACCACCTCCCAGCTAAACCTGGCCCACCACCTCCCAGCTAAACCTGGCCCACCACCACCCAGCTAAACCTGGCCCACTACCCTCCCAGCTAAACCTGGCCCATCACCTCCCAGCGAAACCTGGCCCACCACCCCCTAGCTAAACCTGGTCCACCACCCCCCAGCTAAACCTGTCCCACCACCTCCCAGCTAAACCTAGCCCACCACCCTCCCAGCTAAACCTAGCCCACCACCTCCCAGCTAAACCTGGCCCATCACCTCCCAGCTAAACCTGGCCCACCACCTCCCAGCAAAATCTGGCCCACCACCTCCCAGCTAAACCTGGCCCACCACCTCCCAGCTAAACCTGGCCCACTACCCTCCCAGCTAAACCTGGCCCTCTACCCTCCCAGCTAAACCTGGCCCACCACCTCCCAGCTAAACCTGGCCCATCACCCTCCCAGCTAAACCTGGCCCATCACCCCCCAGCTAAACCTGGCCCATCACCCTCCCAGCTAAACCTGGCCCACCACCTCCCAGCTAAACCTGGCCCACTACCCTCCCAGCTAAACCTAGCCCACCACCCCCCAGCTAAACCTGGCCCACCACCCCCCAGCTAAACCTGGTCCACCACCTCCCAGCTACACCTGCTTCACCACCTCCCAGCTACACCGGCTCCACCACCTCCCAGCTACACCTGCTCCACCACCTCCCAGCTACACCTGCTCCACCACCTCCCAGCTAAACCTGGCCCACCACCTCCCAGCTAAACCTGGCCCACCACCTCCCAGCTAAACCTTGCCCACCTCCTCCCAGCTAAACCTGGCCCACCACCTCCCAGCTAAACCTGGTCCACCACCTCCCAGCATAACCTGGCCCACTACCCTCCCAGCTAAGCCTGGCCCACCACCTCCCAGCTAAACCTGGCCCACCACCTCCCAGCTAAACCTGGCCCACCACCTCCCAATTAAACCTGGCCCACCACCTCCCAGCTAAACCTGTCCCACCACCTCCCAGCTAAATCTGGCCCACCACCTCCCAATTAAACCTGGCCCACCACCTCCCAGCTAAACCTTTCCCACCACCTCCCAGCTAAACCTAGCCCACCACCCCCCAGCTAAACCTGGCCCACTACCCTCCCAGCTAAACCTAGCCCACCACCCCCCAGCTAAACCTGGCCCACCACCCCCCAGCTAAACCTGGTCCACCACCTCCCAGCTACACCTGCTTCACCACCTCCCAGCTACACCGGCTCCACCACCTCCCAGCTACACCTGCTCCACCACCTCCCAGCTACACCTGCTCCACCACCTCCCAGCTACACCTGCTCCACCACCTCCCAGCTAAACCTGGCCCACTACCTCCCAGCTAAACCTTGCCCACCTCCTCCCAGCTAAACCTGGCCCACCACCTCCCAGCTAAACCTGGTCCACCACCTCCCAGCTAAACCTGGTCCACCACCTCCCAGCTAAACCTGGCCCACCACCTCCCAGCTAAACATGACCCACCACCTCCCAGCTAAACCTGGCCCACCACCTCCCAGCTAAACCTGGTCCACCACCTCCCAGGTAAACCTGGCCCACCAACTCCCAGCTAAACCTGGCCCACCACCTCCCAGCTAAACCTGGCCCACCACCTCCCAGCTAAACCTGGCCCACCACCACCCATGTAAACCTGGCCCACCACCCTCCCAGCTAAACCTAGCCCACCACCTCCCAGCTAAACCTGGCCCACCACCTCCCAGCTAAACCTGGCCCACCACCACCCAGCTAAACCTGGCCCACTACCCTCCCAGCTAAACCTGGCCCATCACCTCCCAGCGAAACCTGGCCCACCACCCCCTAGCTAAACCTGGTCCACCACCCCCCAGCTAAACCTGTCCCACCACCTCCCAGCTAAACCTAGCCCACCACCCTCCCAGCTAAACCTAGCCCACCACCTCCCAGCTAAACCTGGCCCATCACCTCCCAGCTAAACCTGGCCCACCACCTCCCAGCAAAATCTGGCCCACCACCTCCCAGCTAAACCTGGCCCACCACCTCCCAGCTAAACCTGGCCCACTACCCTCCCAGCTAAACCTGGCCCTCTACCCTCCCAGCTAAACCTGGCCCACCACCTCCCAGCTAAACCTGGCCCATCACCCTCCCAGCTAAACCTGGCCCATCACCCCCCAGCTAAACCTGGCCCATCACCCTCCCAGCTAAACCTGGCCCACCACCTCCCAGCTAAACCTGGCCCACTACCCTCCCAGCTAAACCTAGCCCACCACCCCCCAGCTAAACCTGGCCCACCACCCCCCAGCTAAACCTGGTCCACCACCTCCCAGCTACACCTGCTTCACCACCTCCCAGCTACACCGGCTCCACCACCTCCCAGCTACACCTGCTCCACCACCTCCCAGCTACACCTGCTCCACCACCTCCCAGCTAAACCTGGCCCACCACCTCCCAGCTAAACCTGGCCCACCACCTCCCAGCTAAACCTTGCCCACCTCCTCCCAGCTAAACCTGGCCCACCACCTCCCAGCTAAACCTGGTCCACCACCTCCCAGCATAACCTGGCCCACTACCCTCCCAGCTAAGCCTGGCCCACCACCTCCCAGCTAAACCTGGCCCACCACCTCCCAATTAAACCTGGCCCACCACCTCCCAATTAAACCTGGCCCACCACCTCCCAGCTAAACCTGTCCCACCACCTCCCAGCTAAATCTGGCCCACCACCTCCCAATTAAACCTGGCCCACCACCTCCCAGCTAAACCTTTCCCACCACCTCCCAGCTAAACCTAGCCCACCACCCCCCAGCTAAACCTGGCCCACTACCCTCCCAGCTAAACCTAGCCCACCACCCCCCAGCTAAACCTGGCCCACCACCCCCCAGCTAAACCTGGCCCACCACCCTCCCAGCTAAACCTGGCCCACCACCTCCCAGCTAAACCTAGCCCACCACCCTCCCAGCTAAACCTAGCCCACCACTTCCCAGCTAAACCTGGCCCATCACCTCCCAGCTAAACCTGGCCCACCACCTCCCAGCTAAACCTGGCCCACTAACCTCCCAGCTAAACCTGGCCCACCACCTCCCAGCTACACCTGGTCCACCACCTCCCAGCTAAACCTGGTCCACCACCTCCCAGCTAAACCTGGTCCACCACCTCCCAGCTAAACCTGGCCCACCACCTCCCAGCTAAACCTGGCCCACCACCTCCCAGCTAAACCTGGCCCACCACCTCCCAGCTAAACCTGGCCCACCAACTCCCAGCTAAACCTGGTCCACCACCTCCCAGCCAAACCTGGCCCACTACCCTCCCAGCTAAACCTGGCCCACCACCTCCCAGCTAAACCTGGCCCACCAACTCCCAGCTAAACCTGGCCCACCAACTCCCAGCTAAACCTGGCCCACTACCCTCCCAGCTAAACCTGGCCCACCACCCTCCCAGCTAAACCTGGCCCACTACCCTCCCAGCTAAACCTGGCCCACCACCTCCCAGCTAAACCTGGTCCATCACCTCCCAGCTAAACCTGTCGCACTACCTCCCAGCTAAACCTGGCCCACCACCTCCCAGCTAAACCTGGTCCATCACCTCCCAGCTAAACCTGGCCCACCACCTCCCAGCTAAACCTGTCCCACCACCTCCCAGCTAAACTTGGCCCACCACCTCCCAGCTAAACCTGGCCCATCACCTCCCAGCTAAACCTGGCCCACCACCTCCCAGTTAAACCTGGTCCACCACCTCCAAGCTAAACCTGGTCCACCACCTCCCAGCTAAACCTGGCCCACCACCTCCCAGCTAAACCTGGCCCACCACCTCCCAGCTAAACCTGGCCCACCACCTCCCAGCTAAACCTGGCCCACCACCTCCCAGCTAAACCTGGCCCACCACCCTCCCAGCTAAACCTGGCCCATCACCTCCCAGCTAAACCTGGCCCATCACCCCCCAGCTAAACCTTGCCCATCACCCCCCAGCTAAACCTGGCCCATCACCCCCCAGCTAAACCTGGCCCATCACCCCCCAGCTAAACCTGGCCCACCACCTCCCAGCTAAACCTGGCCCATCACCCCCCAGCTAAACCTGGCCCATCACCTCCCAGCTAAACCTGGTCCACCACCTCCCAGCTAAACCTGTCCCACTACCTCCCATTTAAATCTGGCCCATCACCTCCCAGCTAAACCTGTCCCACCACCTCCCAGCTAAACCTGGCCCACCACCCTCCCAGCTAAACCTGGCCCATCACCTCCCAGCTAAACCTGGCCCACCACCTCCCAGCTAAACCTGGCCCACCACCCTCCCAGCTAAACCTGGCCAACCACCTCCCAGCTAAACCTGGCCCCTACCCTCTCAGCTAAACCTGGCCCACCACCCTCCCAGCTAAACCTGGCCCACCACCTCCCAGCTAAACCTGGCCCACCACCTCCCAGCTAAACCTGGCCCACCACCCTCCCAGCTAAACCTGGCCCCTACCCTCCCAGCTAAACCTGGCCCACCACCTCCCAGCTAAACCTGGCCCACCACCTCCCAGCTAAACCTGTCCCACTACCTCCCATTTAAATCTGGCCCATCACCTCCCAGCTAAACCTGTCCCACCACCTCCCAGCTAAACCTGGCCCACCACCTCCCAGCTAAACCTGGTCCACCACCTCCCAGCTAAACCTGGTCCACTACCTTCCCAGCTAAACCTGGTCCACTACCCTCCCAGCTAAACCCGGCCCAATACCCTCCCCACTAAACCTGGCCCACCACCTCCCAGCGAAACCTGGCCCACCACCTCACAGCTAAACCTGGCCCATCACCTCCCAGCTAAAGCAGTTAGAATTTAAAAATTTAAGCTTAAGTTGTTTCGCTAGCGGGACGCCTAGCTTGAAGTTAAGAACTGTCCCTGAGCCTCTTCTGCAATCTCTGGACACAACATTCAGTTCTCTAGTCACACCAGAGAGTTAACCATGTCTTTCCCCTCCATGGGTTAAATCTACCGTCAGGTATTCACACCAGAGAGTTAACCATGTCTTTCCCCTCCGTGGGTTAAATCTACTGTCAGGTAGTCACACCAGAGGTTAAATCTACCGTCAGGTAGTCACACCAGAGAGTTAACCATGTCTGTCCCCTTCATGGGTTAAATCTACCGTCAGGTAGTCACACCAGAGAGTTAACCACGTCTGTCCCCTTCATGGGTTAAATCTACCGTCAGGTATTCACACCAGAGAGTTAACCATCTTTATCCACTCCTTACCTCCTCAGGTTGCAGTCTTTATACATGTTGCTGTGGAGAATGGCATCTATAATGCACATCCGTTGGAAAGGCAGATTATCGTGACTGGGAATAAAGGGAATGGAAGTTTACTGAGAGGCTCCATGGGGTTGATACCCGTTAGCCCTACCGGTTCCTTTCTCCCATGGTAATTTCCTGCTACAGGGGGCTCCTATCTGACGGTGTGTGTTGGTCGCAATATACTATGAAGCGGAAGGGAGAATACTGTAGACATTCATGTGGTTATTCATGTCAAACTGAATGCCTCAATGTCTGATATCACGTGTGCACAGTAGGTTGTCTACTTGTAATTCACTCTTCTATTAGCAGGCCATGGATCAGTCTAGTCAGGTATACTGTCTGTTTGTAATTCACACTTCTACTAGCATGCTAATGGATCAGTCTAGTCAGGTATACTGTCTGTTTGTAATTCATACTTCTACTAGCATGCCATGGATCAGTCAGGTATAATGTCTGTTTGTAATTCATACTTCTACTAGCATGCCATGGATCAGTCTAGCCAGGTATAATGTCTGTTTGTAATTCACTCTTCTATTAGCAGGCCATGGATCAGTCTAGTCAAGTATAATGTCTGTTTGTAATTCATACTTCTACTAGCATGCCATGGATCAGTCAGGTATACTGTCTGTTTGTAATTCATACTTCTATTAGCATGCCACGGATCAGTCTAGTCAGGTATAATGTCTGTTTGTAATTCATACCTCTATTAGCAGGCCATGGATCAGTCTAGTCAGGTGTACTGTCTGTTTGTAATTCAAACTTCTACTAGCAGGCCATGGATCAGTCTAGTCAGGTATACTGTCTGTTTGTAATTCATACTTCTATTAGCAGGCCATGGATCAGTCAGGTATAATGTCTGTTTGTAATTCATACTTCTACTAGCAGGCCATGGATCAGTCAGGTATAATGTCTGTTTGTAATTCATACTTCTACTAGCATGCCACGGATCAGTCTAGTCAGGTATAATGTCTGTTTGTAATTCATACCTCTATTAGCAGGCCATGGATCAGTCAGGTAGAATGTCTGTTTGTAATTCATACTTCTACTAGCAGGCCATGGATCAGTCAGGTATAATGTAGGAGGAGAAACAGGACTCCCTTGTTTTCTCCTTCTCCATTTTCTTTCTCTGTCTGCTTTTTCAGTCTGTCTCTCTGCCCAAACTCTCCCTCTCTCTGTTTCTCCACCCCCCCCCCTCTTTCTCTCTCTCCTACCCTGCCTCCCTCTCATCACCTATTCC
>NW_026600872.1:64358-107324 GCF_029448725.1 Salvelinus fontinalis | reverse complement strand
CTCTCTCTCTCTCTCTCTCTCTCTCGACAACGAAGGGGCAGTCTGTCATGATTCCACAGACGACCTGGTTACTAAGCAACATCAGCCATCTGTGAGTGGTGCTGAGTGAATGACGTTGTCTCTCTCATACACACACAGACAAGAGCAAACACACACAACACACAGGACAGATGAGGAGCGGAAGAGAGGACGGTGTGATCACATACGTAGGGGTGAGTGAAAGTCAAGACTCAAGGGAAACAAAAAAGAACGAGGGAAGAGAAAAAAAGAAGAACTGACTATAGCACTCCCTGACCCAGAGAAGAACTGACTACAACACTCCCTGACCCAGAGAAGAACTGACTACAGCACTCCCTGACCCAGAGAAGAACTGACTACAGCACTCCCTGACCCAGAGAAGAACTGACTACAGCACTCCCTGACCCAGAGAAGAACTGACTACAGCACTCCCTGACCCAGAGAAGAACTGACTACAACACTCCCTGACCCAGAGAAGAACAGGACCTGACTACAACACTCCCTGACCCAGAGAAGAACTGACTACAACACTCCCTGACCCAGAGAAGAACTGACTACAACACTCCCTGACCCAGAGAAGCAGGACTGACTACAACACTCCCTGACCCAGAGAAGAACTGACTACAACACTCCCTGACCCAGAGAAGAACTGACTACAACACTCCCTGACCCAGAGAAGAACAGGACCTGACTACAACACTCCCTGACCCAGAGAAGAACTGACTACAACACTCCCTGACCCAGAGAAGAACTGACTACAGCACTCCCTGCCCCAGAGAAGAACTGACTACAACACTCCCTGACCCAGAGAAGAACTGACTACAACACTCCCTGATCCAGAGAAGAACTGACTACAACACTCCCTGATCCAGAGAAGAACTGACTACAACACTCCCTGACCCAGAGAAGAACTGACTACAACACTCCCTGACCCAGAGAAGAACTGACTACAGCACTCCCTGACCCAGAGAAGAACTGACTACAGCACTCCCTGACCCAGAGAAGAACAGGACCTGACTACAACACTCCCTGACCAGAGAAGAACTGACTACAGCACTCCCTGACCCAGAGAAGAACTGACTACAACACTCCCTGACCCAGAGAAGACCTGACTACAACACTCCCTGACCCAGAGAAGAACTGACTACAGCACTCCCTGACCCAGAGAAGAACTGACTACAACACTCCCTGGCTCAGAGAAGAACTGACTACAACACTCCCTGACCCAGAGAAGAACTGACTACAACACTCCCTGACCCAGAGAAGAACTGACTACAACACTCCCTGACCCAGAGAAGAACTGACTACAACACTCCCTGACCCAGAGAAGACCTGACTACAGCACTCCCTGACCCAGAGAAGAACTGACTACAGCACTCCCTGACCCAGAGAAGAACTGACTACAGCACTCCCTGACCCAGAGAAGAACTGACTACAACACTCCCTGACCCAGAGAAGACCTGACTACAACACTCCCTGACCAGAGAAGAACTGACTACAACACTCCCTGACCCAGAGAAGAACTGACTACAGCACTCCCTGACCCAGAGAAGAACTGACTACAACACTCCCTGACCCAGAGAAGAACTGACTACAGCACTCCCTGACCCAGAGAAGAACTGACTACAACACTCCCTGACCCAGAGAAGAACTGACTACAGCACTCCCTGACCCAGAGAAGAACTGACTACAACACTCCCTGACCCAGAGAAGAACTGACTACAGCACTCCCTGACCCAGAGAAGAACTGACTACAGCACTCCCTGACCCAGAGAAGAACTGACTACAGCACTCCCTGACCCAGAGACGAACTGACTACAACACTCCCTGACCCAGAGAAGAACTGACTACAACACTCCCTGACCCAGAGAAGAACTGACTACAACACTCCCTGACCCAGTGAAGAACTGACTACAACACTCCCTGACCCAGAGAAGAACTGACTACAACACTCCCTGACCCAGAGAAGACCTGACTACAACACTCCCTGACCCAGAGAAGAACTGATCCCTGGACTACTGTTAGTGTGCCAGCTGGCATCACTGTGGTGTCCTCAGGCACACACCCTCCCCCACCCCTAACAAACTTCCAACCAGGTGATTAGCACCCCCTTCACACACATATTACACACACACAAACAACACACACACACCACACAGACACACACACACACACACCCCTTCCCTTCTGCTGCTCACACAATAATTTCTCCTCCTGAATTGACTTCCATGCCCAGCGACATCGCAACTCAAGGAAAGAGAGAGGGAGAAAAAAAGACAGGAGGTGAAGATGCTATCGCTCCCTGCATCCAACATGAATCAGCAGGAGAGGATGAGAGGAGAGATGGAGAAAGACATGAGAGAGGATGAGAGGAGAGATGGACAAAGACATGAGAGAGGATGAGAGGAGAGATGGAGAAAGACATGAGAGAGGATAAGAGGAGAGATGGAGAAAGACATGAGGGAGGATGAGAGGAGAGATGGAGAAAGACATGAGAGAGGATGAGAGGAGAGATGGACAAAGACATGAGAGAGGATGAGAGGAGAGATGGACAAAGACATGAGAGAGGATGAGAGGAGAGATGGAGAAAGACATGAGAGAGAGAGAAGGTGGAGTATGGAGAAAAAGAGAAAAGGAAATCAAGATCGGAGGAAGAGAGAGGAGACAGGGAGAGCGAGAGAGAGAGAGAGAGAGAGAGAGAGAGAGAGAGAGAGAGAGAGAGAGAGAGAGAGAGAGAGATGACAGTCACCATGCTGTTGGAGTAGAGACTACAAGGCAAGAAGGGCCTTCTATGCCATCAAAAGGAACATAACAGTTGACATACCAATTAGGATCTGGCTAAAAATACTGGAATCAGTTATAGAACCCATTGCCCTTTATGGTTGTGAGGTCTGGGATCCGCTCACCAACCAAGGTTTCACAAAATGGGACAAACACCAAATTGACACTGCATTCAGAATTTTGAAAAATATCCTCCTTGTACAACGTAGAACACCAAATAATGCATGCAGAGCAGAATTAGGCCGATACCCACAAATTATCAAAATCCAGAAAAGAGCCGTGAAATTCTACAACCGCCTAAAAGGGAACAATTCCCAAATCTTCCATAACAAAGCCATCACCTACAGAGAGATGAACCTGGAGAAGAGTCCCCTTAAGCAACCTGGTCCTGGGGCCCTGGTCACAAACACAAACAGACCCCACAGAGCCCCAGGACAGCAACACAATTAGACCCAACCAAATCATGAGAAAACAAAAAGATAATTACTTGACACATTGGAAAGAATTAACAAAAAAAACAGAGCAAACTAGAATGCTATTTGGCCCTAAACAGAGAGAACACAGTGGCAGAATACCTGACCACTGTGACTGACCCAAACGTAAGGAAAGCTTTGACTATGTACAGACTCAGTGAGCATAGCCCTGCTATTGAGAAAGGTCGCTGTAGGCAGACCTGGCTCTCAAGAGAAGACAGGCTATGTGCACACTGCCCACAAAATGAGGTGGAAACTGAGCTGCACTTCCTAACCTCCTGCCAAATGTTCTACCATATTAGAGACACATATTTCCCTCAGATTACACAGATCCACAAAGAATTCCAAAACAAATCCAATTTTGATAAACTCCCATATCTACTGGGTGAAATACCAGTGTGCATCACAGCAGCAAAATTTGTGACCTGTTGCCACAAGAAAAGGGCAACCAGTGAAGAACAAACAACCCATATTTATGTTTATTTATTTTCCCTTATGTACTTTAGCTATTTGCACATTGTTACAACACTGTAAATATACATAATATGACATTTTAAATGTCTTTATTATTTTGGAACTTCTGTGAGTGTAATGTTTACTGTTCATTTTTATTGTTTATTTAACTTTAGTTTATTATCTACTTGTTAACATATGTTTCCCATGCCAATAAAACCCCTTGAATTGAATTGAGAGAGATGGAGAGAAATGGAGAGAAATGGAGAGAGATGGAGAGAGATAGAGAGAGATGGAGAGAGATGGAGAGAGATGGAGAGGGAGAGAGATGGAGAGAGATGGAGAGAGATGGAGAGAGATGGAGAGGGAGAGAGATGGAGAGAGATGGAGAGAGATAGCGAGAGATAGCGAGAGAGATGCAGAGAGATGGAGAGAGATAGCGAGAGAGATGCAGAGAGATGGAGAGAGATGGAGAGAGATGGAGAGAGATAGCGAGAGATAGCGAGAGAGATGCAGAGAGATAGAGAGAGATAGAGAGATGCAGAGAGATGGAGAGAGATGGAGAGAGATATAGAGAGAGAGAGATGGAGAGAGATATATAGAGAGAGAGATGGAGAGAGATGGAGAGATGGAGAGAGATGGAGCGAGATGGAGAGAGATGGAGAGAGATGGAGAGATATGGAGAGAGATGGAGAGAGATGGAGAGAGATGGAGAGATATGGAGAGAGATGGAGAGAGATGGAGAGAGATGGAGCGAGATATATAGAGAGAGATGGAGAAATGGAGAGAGATGGAGAGAGATGGAGAGATGGAGAGAGATGGAGCGAGATGGAGAGAGATGGAGAGAGATGGAGAGAGACGGAGAGATGGAGAGAGATGGAGAGAGATGGAGAAAGACGGAGAGAGACGGAGAGAGATGGAGAGATATGGAGAGAGATGGAGCGAGATATATAGAGAGAGATGGAGAGAGATGGAGAGATATGGAGAGAGATGGAGAGAGATGGAGAGATATGGAGAGAGATGGAGAGATATGGAGAGAGATGGAGAGATGTGGAGAGATATGGAGAGAGATGGAGAGAGATGGAGAGAGAGAGAGAGATGGAGAGATGGAGAGAGATGGAGAGAGATGGAGAGATGGAGAGAGATGGAGAGAGATGGAGAGAGATGGAGAGAGATGAGAGAGATGGAGAGAGATGGAGAGAGATGGAGAGAGATAGCGAGAGATGGAGAGAGAGAGAAAAGTAGACCAAGCATCCCTGACCTGCTGTCTATATAGCTGGTTCCTTATTAAGTCAATAGCAACAGGACATGCTAATATAACAATGACAGTGATTATGTATTGATGCCATGGGATTGGATGACAGACAGGAAGCAGAAGGCATGCTATCACTCTGGTCGCCACATATACCAGGGGGGCATGATTAATCAGGACACCAGGTCAACCTTGAGGGTCATAGGATGTATTATGCTGTGTGATGGTAAGATACTGAGACTGGGACTCAGGAGAATAAACACACGCACACGCACACACACACACACACACGCACACACACACACACACACACACACACACACACACACACGGGAACATTGACCTCCAGTATAAAGGATCCTTCTTTCTCATTATGCCTCTCTCCCCCGCTTCTCTTGTTATCTCTATCCTCCTCTCCCTCCCTCTTGCCTCCTCTCCCTCCTTCTCCCTGTCACGGCAGCCATGTGAGGGGAACATCAGGCTCCAGGCTTTCGAACCAACCAGCCTCCTCTCTGCAGAAGGAGGGAGAGAGACAACCAGCCAGCCTCCTCTCTACAGGAGGGCGAGAGACAACCAGCCAGCCTCCTCTCTGCAGAAGGAGGGAGAGAGACAACCAGCCAGCCTCCTCTCTGCAGGAGGGAGAGAGACAACCAACCAACCTCCTCTCTGCAGGAGGAGGGAGAGAGACAACCAGCCAGCCTCCTCTCTGCAGGAGGGAGAGAGACAACCAGCCAGCCTCGTCTCTGCAGAAGGAGGAAGAGACAACCAGCCAGCCTCCTCTCTGCAGGAGGGAGAGACAACCAGCCAGCCTCCTCTCTGCAGGAGGAGGGAGAGAGACAACCAGCCAGCCTCCTCTCTGGAGGAGGAAGAGAGACAACCAACCAGCCTCCTCTCTGCAGGAGGGAGAGAGAAAACCAGCCAGCCTCCTCTCTGCAGGAGGGAGAGAGACAACCAGCCAGCCTCCTCTCTGCAGGAGGGAGAGAGACAACCAGCCAGCCTCCTCTCTGCAGGAGGGAGAGAGACAACCAGACAGCCTCCTCTCTGCAGGAGGGAGAGAGACAACCAGCCAGCCACCTCTCTGCAGGAGGGAGAGAGACAACCAGCCAGCCTCCTCTCTGCAGGAGGATGGAGAGACAACCAGCCAGCCTCCTCTCTGCAGGAGGGAGAGAGACAACCAGCCAGACTCCTCTCTGCAAGAGGGAGAGAGACAACCAGCCAGACTCCTCTCTGCAGGAGGGAGAGAGACAACCAGCCAGCCTCCTCTCTGCAGGAGGAGGGAGAGACAACCAGCCAGACTCCTCTGCAGGAGGGAGAGAGACAACCAGCCAGACTCCTCTGCAGGAGGGAGAGAGACAACCAGCCAGACTCCTCTGCAGGAGGAAGAGAGACAACCAACCAGCCTCCTCTCTGCAGGAGGGAGAGAGACAACCAGCCAGACTCCTCTGCAGGAGGGAGAGAGACAACCAGCCAGACTCCTCTGCAGGAGGGAGAGAGACAACCAGCCAGACTCCTCTCTGCAGAAGGAGGGAGAGAGACAACCAGCCAGACTCCTCTCTGCAGAAGGGAGAGAGACAACCAGCCAGCCTCCTCTCTGCAGGAGGGAGAGAGACAACCAGCCAGCCTCCTCTCTGCAGGAGGGAGAGAGACAACCAGCCAGACTCCTCTCTGCAGAAGGAGGGAGAGAGACAACCAGCCAGCCTCCTCTCTGCAGGAGGAGGGAGAGAGACAACCAGCCAGACTCCTCTCTGCAGGAGGGAGAGAGACAACCAGCCAGCCTCCTCTCTGCAGGAGGGAGAGAGACAACCAGCCAGACTCCTCTGCAGGAGGGAGAGAGACAACCAGCCAGCCTCCTCTCTGCAGGAGGGAGAGAGACAACCAGCCAGACTCCTCTGCAGGAGGGAGAGAGACAACCAGCCAGACTCCTCTGCAGGAGGGAGAGAGACAACCAGCCAGACTCCTCTCTGCAGAAGGAGGGAGAGAGACAACCAGCCAGACTCCTCTCTGCAGAAGGGAGAGAGACAACCAGCCAGCCTCCTCTCTGCAGGAGGGAGAGAGACAACCAACCAGCCTCCTCTCTGCAGGAGGGAGAGAGACAACCAGCCAGACTCCTCTGCAGGAGGGAGAGAGACAACCAGCCAGACTCCTCTGCAGGAGGGAGAGAGACAACCAGCCAGACTCCTCTCTGCAGAAGGAGGGAGAGAGACAACCAGCCAGCCTCCTCTCTGCAGGAGGGAGAGAGACAACCAGCCAGACTCCTCTCTGCAGAAGGGAGAGAGACAACCAGCCAGACTCCTCTCTGCAGGAGGGAGAGAGACAACCAGCCAGCCTCCTCTCTGCAGGAGGAGGGAGAGACAACCAGCCAGACTCCTCTCTGCAGAAGGAGGGAGAGAGACAACCAGCCAGCCTCCTCTCTGCAGGAGGAGGGAGAGAGACAACCAGCCAGACTCCTCTCTGCAGGAGGGAGAGAGACAACCAGCCAGCCTCCTCTCTGCAGGAGGGAGAGAGACAACCAGCCAGACTCCTCTGCAGGAGGGAGAGAGACAACCAGCCAGCCTCCTCTCTGCAGGAGGGAGAGAGACAACCAGCCAGACTCCTCTGCAGGAGGGAGAGAGACAACCAGCCAGACTCCTCTGCAGGAGGGAGAGAGACAACCAGCCAGACTCCTCTCTGCAGAAGGAGGGAGAGAGACAACCAGCCAGACTCCTCTCTGCAGGAGGGAGAGAGACAACCAGCCAGCCTCCTCTCTGCAGGAGGGGGAGAGAAAACCAGCCAGACTCCTCTGCAGGAGAGAGAGTGTCACCATACCAATGACAGAAGAGGTTTAGGACATACACACACAGGGCTTAGCCTTATCACACTACATCCATTAGTAGATCTTAATAGCTGGACCATGACCAGACAAAAGGTCTTAATAGCTGGATCATGACCAGACAAAAGGTCTTAACAGCTGGATCATGACCAGATAAAAGGTCTTAATAGCTGGATCATGATCAGATAAAAGGTCTTAATAGCTGGATCATGACCAGACAAAAGGTCTTAATAGCTGGATCATGACCAGACAAAAGGTCTTAACAGCTGGATCATGACCAGACAAAAGGTCTTAATAGCTGGATCATGACCAGACAAACGGTCTTAATAGCTGGATCATGACCAGACAAAAGGTCTTAATAGCTGGATCATGACCAGACAAAAGGTCTTAATAGCTGGATCATGACGAGACAAAAGGTCTTAATAGCTGGATCATGATCAGACAAAAGGTCTTAATAGCTGGATCATGATCAGATAAAAGGTCTTAACAGCTGGATCATGATCAGATAAAAGGTCTTAACAGCTGGATCATGATCAGATAAAAGGTCTTAACAGCTGGATCATGATCAGATAAAAGGTCTTAACAGCTGGATCATGACCAGACAAAAGGTCTTAATAGCTGGATCATGACCAGACAAAAGGTCTTAATAGCTGGATCATGACCAGACAAAAGGTCTTAACAGCTGGATCATGACCAGATAAAAGGTCTTAATAGCTGGATCATGATCAGATAAAAGGTCTTAATAGCTGGATCATGACCAGACAAAAGGTCTTAATAGCTGGATCATGACCAGACAAAAGGTCTTAACAGCTGGATCATGACCAGACAAAAGGTCTTAATAGCTGGATCATGACCAGACAAAAGGTCTTAATAGCTGGATCATGACCAGACAAAAGGTCTTAATAGCTGGATCATGACCAGACAAAAGGTCTTAATAGCTGGATCATGACGAGACAAAAGGTCTTAATAGCTGGATCATGATCAGACAAAAGGTCTTAATAGCTGGATCATGATCAGATAAAAGGTCTTAACAGCTGGATCATGATCAGATAAAAGGTCTTAACAGCTGGATCATGATCAGATAAAAGGTCTTAACAGCTGGATCATGATCAGATAAAAGGTCTTAACAGCTGGATCATGACCAGACAAAAGGTCTTAATAGCTGGATCATGACCAGACAAAAGGTCTTAACAGCTGGATCTCTCAATCTCTCATACGGTCAACAAAAACCGACTCATGAATGTGCTTCAATGAATCAACATTTTGTGTAATTTACCACCTCAGTGAATGTAGCTATAACGGCCCTCCTCAGCGGTCCTGGGTGACTTACAGTGAGAAGAACAAGGCCAGCTACAACACAGTTCAACTCTTTATCCGTTATGAAACCGTTATGAGTCAGACTAGCTGAGATGCTCGGAGTCTGACTGGGAATACAGTACAGAGCTGAATGGAGAGAATACAGTACAGAGCTGAATGGAGAGAAAACAGTAGAGAGCTGAATGGAGAGAATACAGTAGAGATCTGAATGGGGAGAATACGGTAGAGAGCTGAATGGAGAGAATACAGTAGAGATCTGAATGGAGAGAATACAGTAGAGATCTGAATGGAGAGATTACAGTACAGACCTGAATGGAGAGAATACAGTAGAGAGCTGAATGGAGAGAATACAGTACAGAGCTGAATGGAGAGAAAACAGTAGAGAGCTGAATGGAGAGAATACAGTACAGAGCTGAATGGAGAGAATACAGTAGAGAGCTGAATGGAGAGAATACAGTAGAGAGCTGAATGGAGAGAATACAGTACAGAGCTGAATGGAGAGAATACAGTAGAGAGCTGAATGGAGAGAATACAGTAGAGAGCTGAATGGAGAGAATACAGTAGAGAGCTGAATGGAGAGAATACAGTAGAGAGCTGAATGGAGAGAATACAGTAGAGAGCTGAATGGAGAGAATACAGTAGAGATTTGAATGGAGAGAATACAGTAGAGAGCTGAATGGAGAGAATACAGTAGAGAGCTGAATGGAGAGAATACAGTAGAGAGCTGAATGGAGAGAATACAGTAGAGAGCTGAATGGAGAGAATACAGTAGAGAGGTGAATGGAGAGAATACAGTAGAGAGCTGAATGGAGAGAATACAGTAGAGAGCTGAATGGAGAGAATACAGTAGAGAGCTGAATGGAGAGAATACAGTAGAGAGCTGAATGGAGAGAATACAGTAGAGAGCTGAATGGAGAGAATACAGTAGAGATCTGAATGGAGAGAATACAGTAGAGAGCTGAATGGAGAGAATACAGTAGAGAGCTGAATGGAAAGAATACAGTAGAGAGCTGAATGGAGAGAATACAGTAGAGAGCTGAATGGAGAGAATACAGTAGAGATCTGAATGGAGAGAATACAGTAGAGAGCTGAATGGAGAGAATACAGTACAGAGCTGAATGGAGAGAATACAGTACTGTAAAGACATTTAGTGATTGGTGCCGGCCCTAAGGAGAGAATGGATGGAGAAGAGAGGAGAGATGGTGTGTGTACACATGAACTCTCGGTGCAGCCCAGGAACTCAGGTCGCTGGTAGAGCTCAGTCAGAGGAGACGTCTGATTCCCTGTCTCTGTCTGAGTGTCTTGAAGACAGACAGGTAAGTTGGTGGTTCTCCAGACCACTTCCCTAAACCAGCAACAGTGGTCTCAGCTCAGCCTGTCAGTCCCTTGGGAATCACTGGGTCTGTCATGGTGAGCCTGCTGCCGTATAGAGCCAGAATGGTTTGACAGTTGCATCAGTGCGCTGGGCTGGCAGACCGAGGCATTTGGGACTGGAACTTCCTCATGGCTCTGACACAGTGGGACCAGACATGTCCCTCTACTGCCTGAAGTGACAGTTACAAAAGAATGTGTGGGAACATGTCGCTCTTTCTCTCTCTCCCACTGAACACAATTAGCAGGCCTCTCTCAGAAAGCAGAGCCATTATATTCTGCTGATGGAGGCAGCTGTGACTGAGCCAATAGAACACAGAGAGAATGTAGGAAAATCACACTGACGGTCTGGATAATACAGGGGCCTTCAGACTCTAACCTCGACACAGTCTGGATAATACAGGGGCCTTCAGACTCTAACCCCGAGACAGTCTGGATAATACAGGGGCCTTCAGACTCTAACCCCAAGACAGTCTGGATAATACAGGGGCCTTCAGACTCTAATCCCGAGACAGTCTGGATAATACAGGGGCCTTCAGACTCTAACCCCAAGACAGTCTGGATAATACAGGGGCCTTCAGACTCTAACCTCAACACAGTCTGGATAATACAGGGGCCTTCAGACTCTAACCCCAAGACAGTCTGGATAATACAGGGGCCTTCAGACTCTAACCCCAAGACAGTCTGGATAATACAGGGGCCTTCAGACTCTAACCCCAAGACAGTCTGGATAATACAGGGGCCTTCAGACTCTAACCCCGAGACAGTCTGGATAATACAGGGGCCTTCAGACTCTAACCCCGAGACAGTCTGGATAATACAGGGGCCTTCAGACTCTAACCCCGAGACAGTCTGGATAATACAGGGGCCTTCAGACTCTAATCCCGAGACGGTCTGGATAATACAGGGGCCTTCAGACTCTAACCCCGAGACAGTCTGGATAATACAGGGGCCTTCAGACTCTAACCCCAAGACAGTCTGGATAATACAGGGGCCTTCAGACTCTAATCCCGAGACGGTCTGGATAATACAGGGGCCTTCAGACTCTAACCCCGAGACAGTCTGGATAATACAGGGGACTTCAGACTCTAACCCCGAGACAGTCTGGATAATACAGGGGCCTTCAGACTCTAACCCCAAGACAGTCTGGATAATAAAATCTCCCTCTCTCTCCATCCGTTTCTCCCTCCCTCTCTATCTCTCTCCCACTCAATGCTCCCTTTCCCTCCCTACAACTGTCACCATCTCTCTCTCTCTCTCCCCCTCTCCCTCTCTCTCTCCCCCTCTCTCACTCTCCCTCTCTCTCCCCCTCTCTCTCTCTCCCTCTCTCTCTCTCCCTCTCTCTCTCCTCCCTGCCATGCTGACTCATTGAGCTGCAGGACTCCCCCGGTGGCCCGCTGTCTCACTGGCAGTGCAACACCACACACACACACACACACACACATACATACATACATACATGGTCATACACACACAGCCTCCCGCCTGTATGCCCCTGGTGTTGACATTTCAGAGAAGACAGAGAGAGAGATAGAGAGATACACAGAGAGAGATAGAGAGATATACAGAGAGAGATGAAGAGATACAGAGAGAGAGAGAGAGATAAAGAGATACAGAGAGAGAGAGATAAAGAGATACAGAGAGAGAGAGATGACGTGCATCTCTGTGCCTTTTATTCTATTATTGAATTACCCCTCTATGACTGTAATATAATTGTGGTACATTACCTCTCTATGACTGTAATATCATGTTGTTACATTACCTCTCTATGACTGTAATATAATTGTGGTACATTACCTCTCTATGACTGTAATATCATGGTGTTACATTACCTCTCTATGACTGTAATATCATGGTGTTACATTACCTCTCTATGACTGTAATATCATGGTGTTACATTACCTCTCTATGACTGTATTATCATGTTGATACATTACCTCTCTATGACTGTAATAGCATGTTGTTTCATTACCCCTCTATGACTGTAATATCATGTTGTTACATTACCTCTCTATGACTGTAATATCATGTTGTTACATTACCTCTCTATGACTGTAATATCATGTTGTTACATTACCTCTCTATGACTGTAATATCATGTTGTTACATTACCTCTCTATGACTGTAATATCATGTTGTTACATTACCTCTCTATGACTGTAATATCATGTTGTTACATTACCTCTCTATGACTGTAATATCATGTTGTTACATTACCTCTCTATGACTGTAATATCATGTTGTTTCATTACCCCTCTATGACTGTAATATCATGGTGTTACATTACCTCTCTATGACTGTAATATCATGTTGTTTCATTACCCCTCTATGACTGTAATATCATGTTGTTACATTACCTCTCTATGACTGTAATATCATGTTGTTACATTACCTCTCTATGACTGTAATATCATGTTGTTACATTACCTCTCTATGACTGTAATATAATTGTGGTACATTACCTCTCTATGACTGTAATATCATGTTGTTACATTACCTCTCTATGACTGTAATATCATGTTGTTACATTACCTCTCTATGACTGTAATATCATGTTGTTTCATTACCTCTCTATGACTGTAATATCATGTTGTTACATTACCTCTCTATGACTGTAATATCATGTTGTTACATTACCTCTCTATGACTGTATTATCATGTTGATACATTACCTCTCTATGACTGTAATATCATGTTGTTACATTACCTCTCTATGACTATAATATCATGTTGTTACATTACCTCTCTACGACTGTAACATAATGTTGTTACATTACCCCTCTATGACTGTAATATCATGTTGTTACATTACCTCTCTATGACTGTAATATCATGTTGTTTCATTACCTCTCTATGACTGTATTATCATGTTGATACATTACCTCTCTATGACTGTAATATCATGTTGTTACATTACCTCTCTATGACTGTAATATCATGTTGTACATTACCCCTCTATGACTGTAATAGCATGTTGTTTCATTACCCCTCTATGACTGTAATATCATGTTGTTACATTACCTCTCTATGACTGTAATATCATGTTGTTACAGTACCTCTCTATGACTGTAATATCATGTTGTTACATTACCTCTCTTTGACTGTAATATCATGTTGATACATTACCTCTCTTTGACTGTAATATAATTGTGGTACATTACCCCTCTATGACTAATATCATGTTGTTTCATTACCTCTCTATGACTGTAATATCATGTTGTTACATTACCTCTCTATGACTGTAATATCATGTTGTTACATTACCTCTCTATGACTATAATATCATTTTGTTTCAGTACATGTGAATCTGATCAGTTTGTAATGAAAGGTTTCTAGCCAGCTAACAGATTGCTGTGTTAACAGATATCAACGCCTGCATTGACACAGTGCATCTCTGAGACATAAATATCCTACAACACACACTGGACCAGCCACTGTACACAACTACCCACTACAACACACACTGGACTAGACACTGCACACAACTACCCACTACACCACACACTGGACTAGACACTGTACACAACTACCAACTACACCACACACTGGACTAGTCACTGTACACAACTACCCACTACACCACACACTGGACTAGACACTGCACACAACTACCCACTACAACACACACTGGACTAGTCACTGTACACAACTACCCACTACACCACACACTGGACTAGTCACTGTACACAACTACCCACTACATACACCACACACTGGACTAGTCACTGTGCACAACTACCCACTACACCACACACTGGACTAGACACTGCACACAACTACCCACTACACCACACACTGGACTAGTCACTGCACACAACTACCCACTACACAACACACTGGACTAGTCACTGTACACAACTACACCACACACTGGACTAGACACTGTACACAACTACCCACTACACCACACACTGGACTAGACACTGCACACAACTACCCACTACACCACACACTGGACTAGACACTGCACACAACTACCCACTACACCACACACTGGACCAGCCACTGTACACAACTACACCACACACTGGACTAGACACTGCACACAACTACCCACTACACCACACACTGGACCAGCCACTGTACACAACTACACCACACACTGGACTAGACACTGCACACAACTACCCACTACAGCACACACTGGACTAGTCACTGTACACAACTACCCACTACACCACACACTGGACTAGTCACTGTACACAACTACCCACTACACAACACACTGGACTAGACACTGCACACAACTACCCACTACAACACACACTGGACCAGCCACTGCACACAACTACAACACACACTGGACTAGACACTGTACACAACTACCCACTACACCACACACTGGACTAGACACTGTACACAACTACCCACTACAACACACACTGGACCAGCCACTGCACACAACTACAACACACACTGGACTAGACACTGTACACAACTACCCACTACACCACACACTGGACTAGACACTGTACACAACTACCCACTACAACACACACTGGACTAGACACTGTACACAACTACCCACTACATACACCACACACTGGACTAGTCACTGTACACAACTACCCACTACACCACACACTGGACTAGTCACTGTACACAACTACCCACTACATACACCACACACTGGACTAGTCACTGCATTTGTGCTGTGTACTGTGTACTGTGTAGTTTGTAGTGTGTAGTGTGTACTGTGTGCTGTGTGCTGTGTACTGTGTACTGTGTAGTGTGTAGTGTGTACTATGTACTGTGTGCTGTGTACTGTGTAGTGTGTAGTGTGTAGTGTGTACTGTGTACTGTGTGCTGTGTGCTGTGTGCTGTGTAGTGTTTAGTGTCTAGTGTGTACTGTGTGCTGTGTAGTGTGTAGTGTGTAGTGTGTGCTGTGTGCTGTGTGCTGTGTAGTGTGTAGTGTGTAGTGTTTAGTGTCTAGTGTGTACTGTGTGCTGTGTAGTGTGTGCTGTGTACTGTGTAGTGTGTACTGTGTGCTGTGTAGTGTGTAGTGTGTAGTGTGTACTGTGTGCTGTGTGCTGTGTACTGTGTACTGTGTACTGTGTACTGTGTGCTGTGTGCTGTGTGCTGTGTAGTGTGTAGTGTGTAGTGTGTAGTGTGTAGTGTGTAGTGTGTGCTGTGTACTGTGTACTGTGTGCTGTGTGCTGTGTACTGTGTACTGTGTACTGTGTACTGTGTAGTGTGTAGTGTGTACTGTGTAGTGTGTAGTGTGTAGTGTGTAGTGTGTAGTGTGTACTGTGTAGTGTGTAGTGTGTAGTGTGTACTGTGTACTGTGTACTGTGTACTGTGTACTGTGTACTGTGTACTGTGTAGTGTGTAGTGTGTAGTGTGTAGTGTGTAGTGTGTAGTGTGTAGTGTGTAGTGTGTAGTGTGTAGTGTGTACTGTGTACTGTGTACTGCGTACTGCGTACTGCGTACTGCGTACTGCGTACTGCGTAGTGCGTAGTGCGTAGTGTGTAGTGTGTAGTGTGTAGTGTGTACTGTGTAGTGTGTAGTGTGTAGTGTGTAGTGTGTAGTGTGTAGTGTGTAGTGTGTACTGTGTAGTGTGTAGTGTGTAGTGTGTAGTGTGTACTGTGTACTGTGTAGTGTGTAGTGTGTAGTGTGTAGTGTGTAGTGTGTAGTGTGTACTGTGTAGTGTGTAGTGTGTAGTGTGTAGTGTGTACTGTGTAGTGTGTAGTGTGTAGTGTGTAGTGTGTAGTGTGTACTGTGTAGTGTGTAGTGTGTACTGTGTAGTGTGTAGTGTGTACTGTGTAGTGTGTAGTGTGTAGTGTGTACTGTGTACTGTGTAGTGTGTAGTGTGTACTGTGTGCTGTGTAGTGTGTAGTGCGTAGTGTGTAGTGTGTAGTGTGTAGTGCACATGGTCAATGTCATTTGCCGATTCTGCTGTCTATATTGGCATGTTGCTGCTCAGGAACAGAGGACTTGTGTAGCAAATGAGGAAGGACAGAAGGGCTTGAACCAGCGACTGCAGTGAAACACTGAGTTCACTGCATGTGCCACAGAGAAAGACACCTCTGGGCTCCATTTAAATGAGAGGGATTGATCCGGGCTGTAGTGTAGTAGGCTGCTGGTCCAGTAGCAGGGTATTCCCCCTGGATTACACCACCTCCTAATCTGTCCCTCAGACAACAGCCGATAGCAGTTACAATCAGAAGGCTAATGAGCCATGGGATTAGGCCTGGACGCTGCTAGCCTGACCTGTATCCTGTTGGTTACAAACTGAGATGTTAACTATCTGCTATAAGTCTTAATAATGACACCACCAAAGCTAATTCCAGTTGTTAAACCTATTCTGTTTATTCAAAAGGCAGAAAAGTGTGTTTGATCCACATGGGAGGCAACAGTCTGAGTCAACTGTATTGTAATCTTTCTGCTCAGCAGTAATATAACTCAGTGCTTGTGGCTATTCTGCCCAGAGTCTATGTACTGGCAGCTTTACCTGTATGCTTCCTGTCTACGATTCAGCGCTGCTGGAGGCAGGACCCTGAGCATGGCCATCCACTCACAGCTCTTACAGCTATGAGTGACAGCAAGAGCAGCCAGCCAAAAGATGTGAGTTTCTCATGGCAGACTGTACACACTCTAACACATCTAACATGTACAGTTCTGAAGAACTCAGAAAACCCAAAGAGGGTAGGAATACAAGCAGGAAGATAAACATAATAGATATTAGTTGCAGTGAGTTTGATGCATGGAAGCAGGGTGGAAGCCAGGGTGGAAGCCGGGTGGAAGCCAGGGTGGAAGCCAGGGTGGAAGCCGGGTGGAAGCCAGGGTGGAAGCCGGGGTGGAAGTAGGGTGGAAGCTACGGTTAATAGATATTAGCTGCAGTGAGTTTGATGCATGGAAGCCGGGGTGGAAGCCAGGGTGGAAGCCGGGGTGGAAGCCAGATTGGAAGTCAGGGTGGAAGCCAGGGTGGAAGCCGGGTGGAAGCCGGGGTGGAAGCTACGGTTAATAGATATTAGCTGCAGTGAGTTTGATGCATGGAAGCCGGGGTGGAAGCCAGGGTGGAAGCCGGGTGGAAGCTACGGTTAATAGATATTAGTTGCAGTGAGTTTGATGCATGGAAGCCAAGGTGGAAGCCGGGGTGGAAGCCAGGGTGGAAGCCAGGGTGGAAGCCAGGGTGGAAGGGTGGAAGCTAGGGTTAAGGTTCACTGTGTCACTGCTCTGTCAACAGAGTCTGAGGAAGGGAGGACAGACAAAATGACTGTCAACAGAGTCTGAGGAAGGGAGGACAGACAAAATGACTGTCAACAGAGTCTGAGGAAGGGAGGACAGACAAAATGACTGTCAACAGAGTCTGAGGAAGGGAGGACAGACAAAATGACTGTCAACTGAATCTGAGGAAGGGAGGACAGACAAAATGACTGTCAACTGAATCTGAGGAAGGGAGGACAGACAAAATGACTGTCAACTGAATCTGAGGAAGGGAGGACAGACAAAATGACTGTCAACTGAATCTGAGGAAGGGAGGACAGACAAAATGACTCTCAACAGAGTCTGAGGAAGGGAGGACAGACAAACTGACTGTCAACTGAATCTGAGGAAGGGAGGACAGACAAAATGACTGTCAACTGAATCTGAGGAAGGGAGGACAGACAAAATGACTGTCAACTGAATCTGAGGAAGGGAGGACAGACAAAATGACTGTCAACTGGATCTGAGGAAGGGAGGACAGACAAAATGACTGTCAACTGAATCTGAGGAAGGGAGGACAGACAAAATGACTGTCAACTGAATCTGAGGAAGGGAGGACAGACAAAATGACTGTCAACTGAATCTGAGGAAGGGAGGACAGACAAAATGACTGTCCTCTCTCAGCATGTGTTCTGAATCTCAGTCTAAATAACCACAGCACAGGAAACACACACACATGTGGCCCTCTGCTCATCCTCCTACGTACACACACACGAACGCAGTGACACAATGCATACACACACACACACACACATAGTCCCCTCAGGGCAGCATAGGCTCTTGCCAGATCAATCATCCCCCACATGGAATGTGTTCAGGAGGAATGTCAGACCACAGACTAGTAAGAGAAAGGAAGACAGAAGAGGCTGAAATAGTTTTCAGAAACAGAGAATCCACCGGGAAATTCATCTGGGGGCACACACACACACACACACACACACACACACACACACACACACACACACACACACACACACACACACACACACACACACACACACACACACACACACACACACACACACACACACACACACACACACACCTCATGGTAAGAGGAGAGACTAAATTAGACTTCAGGATGATAGAGGATTTTTGCATATGTGACCTCTGACCCCTATAGCACGTCCTCATTCCAGAGGGGCCACAAATGATACACAGAGAGACATACACACACACAGGAACAGATATACACCCAGGAGCAGGCAGACACACACAAACACAGAGGCCACACACACAGACAGTGGTAGGGTGGTAGTGGTCACAGGAAAATGAGGCAGGCATGATGGGGGCTATCAGAGTTTACTAAGCCAAAGCATTGGCCTACTATCACACACACACACACACACACACACACACACACACACACACACACACACACACACACACACACACAGACTCTACTTGCTTTACTCTGCTAGGTTTTACATAACCATCACATTATACAACTAGACTCAATGCCATAACAGAATAAGATGTGTTTTAATAGAGGACGTGTTGGGTCAAAGAGAGAGGTACATAACCATCACATTATACAACTAGACTCAATGCCATAACAGAATAAGATGTGTTTTAATAGAGGACGTGTTGGGTCAAAGAGAGAGGCTGTCTTCATGCTTCTCAATCAATGCTGGAGACAGACCTCCTCACTGAGTGTGTGACGCCTCAACACAAGGTCAAAGGTTATCTGAGAGGAACTGTATGGGAAGCATTCTTCACCCTCCTCCTCAATCTCTCCTTCTCCATCTCTTCCTTCCTTTCTCTTTCTTTGTTGCTGTTGTGTGTTTGTGAGGGATATGCATGGAAAGCCCAGGGGAGACCGGCACTTCAGGGAAAACAACTAGCCTGTCCATCAACTAGCCTACCCCCCCCCCACGCACGCACGCACGCACGCACGCACGCACGCACGCACGCACACACGCACACACGCACACACGCACACACGCACACACGCACACACACACACACACACACTCCCCCCCACCCCCCTCTACCTCCATTATGAATAAATCATTACCAGGGCATTAATAAATTGATTTGTTCTGTTGCTGCTGCTCTGTCCTGAACAACACAACAGACAGAAGACTGGATGAGGTGACATTGGGGACCTTCAGAGTTCAGTTCTCTCACCAAAGCCTTGTTGTGACAGCCATGGAATGAGAATGATCTCTGGGTCATTATATGGTGATGGCGACATCAAAATACCTACTAACGCTCAAGTCTGAGCCTCGCTCTACCTCGTGCCTCGCTCTACCTCGTGCCTCGCTCTACCTCGTGCCTCGCTCTACCTCGTGCCTCGCTCTACCTCGTGCCTCGCTCTACCTCGTGCCTCGCTCTACCTCGTGCCTCGCTCTACCTCGTGCCTCGCTCTACCTCGTGCGCTCTTAAAAACATTTCCTCCACATCAAAATTATCCTTTTTTTAAATCTTTATTTAACGAGGCAAGTCAGTTCTTATTTACAAATTCGTATTTACATTGACAGCCTAGGTGGGTTAACTGCCTTGTTCAGTGGCAGAACGACATAATTTACCTTGTCAGCTCAGGGATTTAATCCAGCAATCTTTCAGTTACTGGCCCACACTCTAACCGCTTGGCTACCTGCCGCCCCTGAGTTGTGTTACATTCTGTTCCTTCCCACTCCTCATTAATGGATGCAGTTTAAAAACTAAATGATCCTGAGTTGTGTTACATTCTGTTCCTCCCCACTCCTCATTAATGGATGCAGTTTAAAGAGAAAATGGAAGAAAATCTCAAACATATCGTATATTACAACCAACATCAAGTTATATGATCCCAAGAAATATTGTCTGACTGTGTCTTTCTGAGATGAAGGGGAACCAAATCAAATGGGGAAACAGTTAAATTATGAAGGGGAACCAAATCAAATGAGGAAACAGCTAAATTATGAAGGGGAACCAAATCAGATGGGGAAACAGCTCAATTATGAAGGGGAACCAAATCAAAGAGAAACTGGTGGTGCAGGGCTACAGGGGCTTAGACATTTCTAGAGATGAATGTAGCCTATAAAACGCTAATCATCACTCCACAATATGGCACGTTGTCCAGTTATCTTTGTAACAACTGTGAAATTATTGTCCATAAGTTATCTACGACTTGGTGTTTGTTTGCTGTGTCTTTTCGGAGCTCCGCTCCCGTGCACGTCCCTGCTCTATACGAGGTCCGCCCACCGATGAAAAGCGGGCACCCCCTTTTCCCCCACGAGTCCTGCCAGCACCCCTGCTTGTTGAGGCAATGGTTTAGCCCATGGAGTGGCTATAGGTGTCCTGTAAACTCTGAAGGGGAGAATGTCCGTGTGTGGGTAGGCTGTATTTTGGCTGTATTTCGTCTTCACAGCAGGCCTACCAGTAGCCCGTGTAAGTGGCTCTGGATAAGAGTGTCTGCTAAATGACCAGAATGTATAAAACATTCTGTAACACCCTACTGAAGAGAACTCTAACAATCCAGTCTGTTATTTATCTCATGCTATGAGCCACACACAGGCCTGAGGTTACGATAGTTAGTCCTAATGTAGGCTTCCAGTGAACATAGTGGATGAATGAGAGGGCTGTCCAGAGCTGAGGAGACTTTCAAACTGACTGTCTACAGTAGCTGGTCACAACCCAATGAGAGAGCAGAGGAGACTTTCAAACTGACTGTATACAGTAGCTGGTCACAACCCAATGAGAGAGCAGAGGAGACTTTCAAACTGACTGTCTACAGTAGCTGGTCACCTGCCTCCTTCCATCTCTCATTCTGTCTCTCTCCTTGCTCTCTTCTCTTCTCTACTCCTTCTTTCACTCGTCTGTGTTCTCGTGTTCTAATTGGCAGAATGTTAGGAGGTTGTGTACTGAGTCAGGGAGGAGGAGGAGGAGGAGAGGAAGAGGAGGAGGAGAATGTTTCATAAATATTACATTCATCTGTCTTTCGCTTGCTATTAACCAACTCCATTGTTCTTCCACCTCCCTACAGTAGCTCCGCACCTCCTCCCTACAGTAGCTCCGCCCCTCCTCCCTACAGTAGCTCCGCCCCTCCTCCCTACAGTAGCTCCAACCTCCGCCCCTCCTCCCTACAGTAGCTCCGCCCCTCATCCCTCCATCTCGCCGATCAGTGAGTCATGTGTTTTCCCTTCCTTGGTTATCAGTGTGTAATGTGATTCCACCGTGAACAAACACACCACACACAGTACATCATGGTGTCCCTGACCAGTCCCTGACTAGTGTCCCTGACCAGTCCCTGACTAGTGTCCCTGACCAGTCCCTGACTAGTGTCCCTGACCAGTCCCTGACTAGTGTCCCTGACTAGTGTCCCTGACCAGTGTCTCTGACTAGTGTCCCTGACTAGTGTCCCTGACTAGTGTCCCTGACTAGTGTCCCTGACTAGTGTCCCTGACTAGTGTCCCTGACCAGTGTCCCTGACCAGTCCCTGACTAGTGTCCTTGCCTAGTGTCCCTGACCAGTCCCTGACTAGTGTCCCTGACCAGTGTCCCTGACTAGTGTCCCTGACCAGTCCCTGACTATTGTCCCTGACTAGTGTCCCTGACTAGTGTCCCTGACCAGTGTCCCTGACCAGTCCCTGACTAGTGTCCCTGCCTAGTGTCCCTGACCAGTGTCCCTGACTAGTGTCCCTGACTAGTGTCCCTGACCAGTGTCCCTGACCAGTGTCCCTGACTAGTGTCCCTGCCTAGTGTCCCTGACCAGTGTCCCTGCCTAGTGTCCCTGACCAGTGTCCCTGACTAGTGTCCCTGACCAGTCCCTGACTAGTGTCCCTGACTAGTGTCCCTGACTAGTGTCCCTGACCAGTGTCCCTGACCAGTCCCTGACTAGTGTCCCTGCCTAGTGTCCCTGACCAGTGTCCCTGACCAGTGTCCCTGACCAGTGTCCCTGACTAGTGTCCCTGCCTAGTGTCCCTGACCAGTGTCCCTGACTAGTGTCCCTGACCAGTGTCCCTGACCAGTGTCCCTGACCAGTGTCCCTGACTAGTGTCCCTGACCAGTCCCTGACTAGTGTGCCTGACCAGTGTCCCTGACCAGTGTCCCTGACTAGTGTCCCTGACTAGTGTCCCTGACTAGTGTCCCTGGCCAGTCTCTGACTAGTGTCCCTGACCAGTCTCTGACTAGTGTCCCTGACCAGTCCCTGACTAGTGTCCCTGACCAGTCTCTGACTAGTGTCCCTGACCAGTGTCCCTGACTAGTGTCCCTGACCAGTGTCCCTGACTAGTGTCCCTGACTAGTGTCCCTGACCAGTGTCCCTGACTAGTCCCTGACCAGTGTCCCTGACCAGTGTCCCTGACTAGTGTCTCTGACCAGTCCCTGACTAGTGTCCCTGACCAGTCCCTGACTAGTGTGCCTGACCAGTCCCTGACTAGTGTCCCTGACCAATCCCTGACTAGTGTCCCTGACCAGTGTCCCTGACTAGTGTCTCTGACCAATCCCTGACTAGTGTCCCTGACCAGTCTCTGACCAGTCCCTGACCAGTGTCCCTGACTAGTGTCCCTGACTGTGTCCCTGACCAATCCCTGACTAGTGTCCCTGACCAGTCTCTGACTAGTGTCCCTGACCAGTGTTCCTGGAGACAAAAAGCAGAGTGGAGAGAGGGATGGATACAGAGAGAGGAGTGGAGAGAGGGATGAGACAGAGAGAGGAGTGGAGAGAGGGATGATACAGAGAGAGGAGTGGAGAGAGGGATGAGACAGAGAGAGGAGTGGAGAGAGGGATGATACAGAGAGAGGAGTGGAGAGAGGGATGAGACAGAGAGAGGAGTGGAGAGAAGGATGAGACAGAGAGAGGAGTGGAGAGAGGGATGAGAGAGAGAGGAGTGGAGAGAGGGATGAGACAGAGAGGAGTGGAGAGAGGGATGGAGACAGAGAGAGGAGTGGAGAGAAGGATGAGACAGAGAGAGGAGTGGAGAGAGGGATGGAGACAGAGAGAGGAGTGGAGAGAGGGATGAGACAGAGAGAGGAGTGGAGAGAGGGATGGAGACAGAGAGAGTAGTGGAGAGAGAGATGGAGAGAGAGAGGAGTGGAGAGAGGGATGAGACAGAGAGGAGTGGAGAGAGGGATGAGACAGAGAGAGGAGTGGAGAGAGGGATGGAGACAGAGAGAGGAGTGGAGAGAGGGATGAGACAGAGAGGGGAGTGGAGAGAGGGATGAGACAGAGAGAGGAGTGGAGAGAGGGATGGAGACAGAGAGAGGAGTGGAGAGAGGGATGAGACAGAGAGAGGAGTGGAGAGAGGGATGAGACAGAGAGAGGAGTGGAGAGAGGGATGAGACAGAGAGAGGAGTGGAGAGAGGGATGAGACAGAGAGAGGAGTGGAGAGAGGGATGAGACAGAGAGAGGAGTGGAGAGAGGGATGGAGACAGAAAGGTTGACCCCAATCAGTCAGTGTGATCTACATCATGTGTGGTTTTACACATCAGCAGGGCCAACAATGCCTGGGAAAGGTTATTGTCTATCACCAAGCAACAGCTACTCAGGAATCTAGTAAGTTAATATATTGTAATAGTGAACCCAGTTGATCCCTAGAAGGCATCCTAAACCTAATATTACTTCAAAGTGGAGGAGGAGGAGGAGGAGGAGGAGGGAGAGGAGGAAGAGGATGTTGTAAATGTTAAGATTATCTCTCTCCTCTCCCCCCCTCTCACTCTCCTATACCCCCATCTCTCTCCTCTCCCCCTCTCGCGCGCTCTCCCTCTCTCTCACTCTCTGTTCTCTCCACCCCTCCTCCCTCTCTCTATCCCCCCTCCCTCTTTCTCTCTGTTATCTCCCCTCCCCCCTATCCCCCTCTCTCTTAAGCTCTACCCCCCCCCCCCCCTCTCTTCCCCTCTCTCTCTCCTCTCTCCCTCTCGCTCTGTCTCTTTGGGAAGATAACAAGGACCAATGAACATTGCTCTGATCAATAACATGTACAGACTTCTGAGTACCATTCTGATTACAAATCCACTTTGTAGACTAGGTCAATAATTGTATCCCGGTATTGTAGACTAGGTCAATAATTGGATACTGGTATTGTAGACTAGGTCAATAATTGGATACTGGTATTGTAGACTAGGTCAATAATTGGATACTGGTATTATAGACTAGGTCAATAACTGGATACTGGTATTGTAGACTAGGTCAATAATTGGATCCTGGTATTGTAGACTAGGTCAATAATTGGATACTGGTATTGTAGACTAGGTCAATAATTGGATACTGGTATTGTAGACTAGGTCAATAATTGGATCCCGGTATTGTAGACTAGGTCAATAATTGGATCCCGGTATTGTAGACTAGGTCAATAATTGGATACTGGTATTGTAGACTAGGTCAATAATTGGATACTGGTATTGTAGACTAGGTCAATAATTGGATCCCGGTATTGTAGACTAGGTCAATAATTGGATCCCGGTATTGTAGACTAGGTCAATAATTGGATACTGGTATTGTAGACTAGGTCAATAATTGGATACTGGTATTGTAGACTAGGTCAATAATTGGATCCTGGTATTGTAGACTAGGTCAATAATTGGATCCTGGTATTGTAGACTAGGTCAATAATTGGATCCCGGTATTGTAGACTAGGTCAATAATTGGATACTGGTATTGTAGACTAGGTCAATAATTGGATCCCGGTATTGCTCAGCCTTGTTCTTATCCATGCTGTTTGACTATCTGCTTGTCCACAAGAGTCAGACTGGCTAGCCAATGTACATCATCACTGTTAGCTCATATGTGTGTTTACAAATTGTTGCCGTTTGAACTTGACTGATCAGTGTCACTGGGGATTTGGGACAGGTAGCGGGCCATGCCAATGTGGCACAATGGGTCCGTCCGTCCGTCCGTCCGTCCGTCCGTCCGTCCGTCCGTCTGTCCGTCTGTCCAGAGCAGACATGACAGGCCTCAGCACAGCCAGCTGAATCTCAGTGTCTCTTCACCACTACAACACTGTCATAACAGAGATGGAGGATCTCTCTCTTTTAGACCCGCTGTCCAATATGGGAGTTCAAAGTTATTCTTTGACAAGGAGCTTCTGACAGGGAGAATATAGGGAATTATCACAGGACTGAAACGGACTCAGCTGTCCCTGAGAGGCTGTTAGTTGTTATTAAAGAGGTGTCTGTGGGTAGAGAGGAGGTTATTAAAGAGGTGTCTGTGGGTAGAGAGGGTATTAAAGAGGTATCTGTGGGTGGAGAGGAGGTTATTAAATAGGTGTCTGTGGGTAGAGAGGAGGTTATTAAAGAGGTATCTGTGGGTAGAGAGGAGGGTTATTAAAGAGGTATCTGTGGGTAGAGAGGAGGTTATTAAAGAGGTATCTGTGGGTAGAGAGGAGGTTATTAAAGAGATATCTGTGGGTAGAGAGGAGGGTTATTAAAGAGGTATCTGTGGGTAGAGAGGAGGTTATTAAAGAGGTATCTGTGGGTAGAGAGGAGGGTTATTAAAGAGGTATCTGTGGGTAGAGAGGAGGTTATTAAAGAGGTATCTGTGGGTAGAGAGGAGGTTATTAAATAGGTATCTGTGGGTAGAGAGGAGGGTTATTAAAGAGGTATCTGTGGGTAGAGAGGAGGGTTATTAAAGAGGTATCTGTGGGTAGAGAGGAGGTTAATAAAGAGGTATCTGTAGGTAGAGAGGAGGTTATTAAAGAGGTATCTGTGGGTAGAGAGGAGGGTTATTAAAGAGGTATCTGTATGTAGAGAGGAGGGTTATTAAAGTTTTATCTGTGGGTAGAGAGGAGGTTATTAAAGAGGTATCTGTGGGTAGAGAGGAGGTTATTAAAGAGGTGTCTGTGGGTAGAGAGGAGGGTTATTAAAGAGGTATCTGTGGGTAGAGAGGAGGTTATTAAAGAGGTATCTGTGGGTAGAGAGGAGGTTATTAAAGAGGTATCTGTGGGTAGAGAGGAGGGTTATTAAAGAGGTATCTGTGGGTAGAGAGGAGGGTTATTAAAGAGGTATCTGTGGGTAGAGAGGAGGGTTATTAAAGAGGTATCTGTGGGTAGAGAGGAGGGTTATTAAAGAGGTATCTGTGGGTAGAGAGGAGGTTATTAAAGAGGTATCTGTGGGTAGAGAGGAGGGTTATTAAAGAGGTATCTGTGGGTAGAGATGAGGTTATTAAAGAGGTATCTGTGGGTAGAGAGGAGGTTATTAAAGAGGTATCTGTGGGTAGAGAGGAGGGTTATTAAAGAGGTATCTGTGGGTAGAGAGGAGGGTTATTAAAGAGGTATCTGTGGGTAGAGAGGAGGTTATTAAAGAGGTATCTGTGGGTAGAGAGGAGGGTTATTAAAGAGGTATCTGTGGGTAGAGAGGAGGTTATTAAAGAGGTATCTGTGGGTAGAGAGGAGGGTTATTAAAGAGGTATCTGTGGGTAGAGAGGAGGTTATTAAAGAGGTATCTGTGGGTAGAGAGGAGGGTTATTAAAGAGGTATCTGTGGGTAGAGAGGAGGTTATTAAAGAGGTATCTGTGGGTAGAGAGGAGGGTTATTAAAGAGGTATCTGTGGGTAGAGAGGAGGTTATTAAAGAGGTATCTGTGGGTAGAGAGG
Source organism: Salvelinus fontinalis (assembly GCF_029448725.1). NCBI lineage: Eukaryota > Metazoa > Chordata > Actinopteri > Salmoniformes > Salmonidae > Salvelinus > Salvelinus fontinalis. Next base: position 80,133 of record NW_026600872.1, on the reverse strand, counting down.
AGGGTTATTAAAGAGGTATCTGTGGGTAGAGAGGAGGGTTATTAAAGAGGTATCTGTGGGTAGAGGAGGGTTATTAAAGAGGTATCTGTGGGTAGAGAGGAGGGTTATTAAAGAGGTATCTGTGGGTAGAGAGGAGGGTTATTAAAGAGGTATCTGTGGGTAGAGAGGAGGGTTATTAAAGAGGTATCTGTGGGTAGAGAGGAGGGTTATTAAAGAGGTATCTGTGGGTAGAGAGGAGGGTTATTAAAGAGGTATCTGTGGGTAGAGAGGAGGGTTATTAAAGAGGTATCTGTGGGTAGAGAGGAGGGTTATTAAAGAGGTATCTGTGGGTAGAGAGGAGGTTATTAAAGAGGTATCTGTGGGTAGAGAGGAGGGTTATTAAAGAGGTATCTGTGGGTGGAGAGGAGGGTTATTAAAGAGGTATCTGTGGGTAGAGAGGAGGGTTATTAAAGAGGTATCTGTGGGTAGAGAGGAGGTTATTAAAGAGGTATCTGTGGGTAGAGAGGAGGGTTATTAAAGAGGTATCTGTGGGTAGAGAGGAGGGTTATTAAAGAGGTATCTGTAGGTAGAGAGGAGGTTATTAAAGAGGTATCTGTGGGTAGAGAGGAGGTTATTAAAGAGGTATCTGTGGGTAGAGAGGAGGTTATTAAAGAGGTATCTGTGGGTAGAGAGGAGGGTTATTAAAGAGGTATCTGTGGGTAGAGAGGAGGGTTATTAAAGAGGTATCTGTGGGTAGAGGAGGTTATTAAAGAGGTATCTGTGGGTAGAGAGGAGGGTTATTAAAGAGGTATCTGTGGGTGGAGAGGAGGGTTATTAAAGAGGTATCTGTGGGTAGAGAGGAGGGTTATTAAAGAGGTATCTGTGGGTAGAGAGGAGGTTATTAAAGAGGTATCTGTGGGTAGAGAGGAGGGTTATTAAAGAGGTATCTGTGGGTAGAGAGGAGGGTTATTAAAGAGGTATCTGTAGGTAGAGAGGAGGTTATTAAAGAGGTATCTGTGGGTAGAGAGGAGGTTATTAAAGAGGTATCTGTGGGTAGAGAGGAGGTTATTAAAGAGGTATCTGTGGGTAGAGAGGAGGGTTATTAAAGAGGTATCTGTGGGATACTCCAGCTTGGAACTGATGATAATCATTCAGCATCATGTACTGTAATTATGCAGATGTGACGTGTGTGTGTGTGTGTGTGTGTGTGTGTGTGTGTGTGTGTGTGTGTGTGTGTGTGTGTGTGTGTGTGTGTGTGTGTGTGTGTGTGTGTGTGTGTGTGTGTGTGTGTGTGTGTGTGTGTGTGTGTGTGTGTGTGTGTGTGTGTGTGTGTGTGTGTGTGTGTGTGTGTGTGTGTGTGTGTGTGTACTGATCTGAACAGCAGGACATGTACATGTTTGTGGGCTACTGGTGCATTTACAGCTAATTAGTTCTCTGATTGTTTCAGCTGGGATCCACCAACTCACTGCGGCATCATCATCACACTATTAACAACTTATTTACCATATTATTATGAGTTAGCTCTTAGTGGAAGACTCAGTAGAACTATCTCAGTCTATTGACAGTAGATCTCAGTAGGTCTATCTCAGTCTATTGACAGTAGGTCTCAGTAGGTCTATCTCAGTCTATTGACAGTAGGTCTATCTCAGTCTATTGACAGTAGGTCTATCTCAGTCTATTGACAGTAGGTCTATCTCAGTCTATTGACAGTAGGTCTATCTCAGTCTATTGACAGTAGGTTTATCTCAGTCTATTGACAGCAGGTCTATCTCAGTCTATTGACAGCAGGTCTATCTCAGTCTATTGACAGTAGGTCTCAGTAGGTCTATCTCAGTCTATTGACAGTAGGTCTATCTCAGTCTATTGACAGTAGGTCTATCTCAGTCTATTGACAGTAGGTCTATCTCAGTCTATTGACAGTAGGTCTATCTCAGTCTATTGACAGTAGGTCTATCTCAGTCTATTGACAGTAGGTCTCAGTAGGTCTATCTCAGTCTATTGACAGTAGGTCTATCTCAGTCTATTGCCAGTAGGTCTATCTCAGTCTATTGACAGTAGGTCTATCTCAGTCTATTGACAGTAGGTCTATCTCAGTCTATTGCCAGTAGGTCTCAGTAGGTCTATCTCAGTCTATTGACAGTAGGTCTATCTCAGTCTATTGCCAGTAGGTCTATCTCAGTCTATTGACAGTAGGTCTATCTCAGTCTATTGACAGTAGGTCTATCTCAGTCTATTGACAGTAGGTCTCAGTAGGTCTATCTCAGTCTATTGACAGTAGGTCTCAGTAGGTCTATCTCAGCCTATTGACAGTAGGTCTATCTCAGTCTATTGACAGCAGGTCTATCTCAGTCTATTGACAGTAGGTCTCAGTAGGTCTATCTCAGTCTATTGACAGTAGGTCTATCTCGGTCTATTGACAGTAGGTCTCAGTAGGTCTATCTCAGCCTATTGACAGTAGGTCTATCTCAGTCTATTGACAGTAGGTCTATCTCAGTCTATTGACAGTAGGTCTCAGTAGATCTATCTCAGTCTATTGACAGTAGGTCTATCTCAGTCTATTGACAGTAGGTCTCAGTAGGTCTATCTCAGTCTATTGACAGTAGGTCTATCTCAGTCTATTGACAGTAGGTCTCAGTAGGTCTATCTCAGTCTATTGACAGTAGGTCTATCTCAGTCTATTGACAGTAGGTCTCAGTAGGTCTATCTCAGTCTATTGACAGTAGGTCTATCTCAGTCTATTGACAGCAGGTCTCAGTAGGTCTATCTCAGCCTATTGACAGTAGGTCTATCTCAGTCTATTGACAGTAGGTCTATCTCAGTCTATTGACAGTAGGTCTCAGTAGGTCTATCTCAGTCTATTGACAGTAGGTCTATCTCAGTGTATTGACAGTAGGTCTATCTCAGTCTATTGACAGTAGGTCTCAGTAGGTCTATCTCAGTCTATTGACAGTAGGTCTCAGTAGGTCTTTCTCAGTCTATTGACAGTAGGTCTCAGTAGGTCTATCTCAGTCTATTGACAGTAGGTCTCAGTAGGTCTATCTCAGTCTATTGACAGTAGGTCTCAGTAGGTCTATCTCAGTCTATTGACAGTAGGTCTCAGTAGGTCTATCTCAGTCTATTGACAGTAGGTCTATCTCAGTCTATTGACAGCAGGTCTCAGTAGGTCTATCTCAGCCTATTGACAGTAGGTCTATCTCAGTCTATTGACAGTAGGTCTATCTCAGTCTATTGACAGTAGGTCTCAGTAGGTCTATCTCAGTCTATTGACAGTAGGTCTATCTCAGTCTATTGACAGTAGGTCTATCTCAGTCTATTGACAGTAGGTCTATCTCAGTCTATTGACAGTAGGTCTCAGTAGGTCTATCTCAGTCTATTGACAGTAGGTCTATCTCAGTGTATTGACAGTAGGTCTATCTCAGTCTATTGACAGTAGGTCTATCTCAGTCTATTGACAGTAGGTCTCAGTAGGTCTATCTCAGTCTATTGACAGTAGGTCTCAGTAGGTCTATCTCAGTCTATTGACAGTAGGTCTATCTCAGTCTATTGACAGCAGGTCTCAGTAGGTCTATCTCAGCCTATTGACAGTAGGTCTATCTCAGTCTATTGACAGTAGGTCTATCTCAGTCTATTGACAGTAGGTCTCAGTAGGTCTATCTCAGTCTATTGACAGTAGGTCTATCTCAGTCTATTGACAGTAGGTCTATCTCAGTCTATTGACAGTAGGTCTATCTCAGTCTATTGACAGTAGGTCTCAGTAGGTCTATCTCAGTCTATTGACAGTAGGTCTATCTCAGTGTATTGACAGTAGGTCTATCTCAGTCTATTGACAGTAGGTCTATCTCAGTCTATTGACAGTAGGTCTCAGTAGGTCTATCTCAGTCTATTGACAGTAGGTCTATCTCAGTCTATCGACAGTAGGTCTATCTCAGTCTATTGACAGTAGGTCTATCTCAGTCTATTGACAGTAGGTCTATCTCAGTCTATTGACAGTAGGTCTATCTCAGTCTATTGACAGCAGGTCTCAGTAGGTCTATCTCAGTCTATTGACAGTAGGTCTATCTCAGTCTATTGACAGTAGGTCTCAGTAGGTCTATCTCAGTCTATTGACAGTAGGTCTCAGTAGGTCTATCTCAGCCTATTGACAGTAGGTCTATCTCAGTCTATTGACAGTAGGTCTATCTCAGTCTATTGACAGTAGGTCTATCTCAGTCTATTGACAGCAGGTCTCAGTAGGTCTATCTCAGCCTATTGACAGTAGGTCTATCTCAGTCTATTGACAGTAGGTCTATCTCAGTCTATTGACAGTAGGTCTATCTCAGTCTATTGACAGTAGGTCTCAGTAGATCTATCTCAGTCTATTGACAGTAGGTCTATCTCAGTCTATTGACAGTAGGTCTCAGTAGGTCTATCTCAGTCTATTGACAGTAGGTCTATCTCAGTCTATTGACAGTAGGTCTCAGTAGATCTATCTCATTCTATTGACAGTAGGTCTATCTCAGTCTATTGACAGTAGGTCTATCTCAGTCTATTGACAGCAGGTCTATCTCAGTCTATTGACAGTAGGTCTCAGTAGATCTATCTCAGTCTATTGACAGTAGGTCTATCTCAGTCTATTGACAGTAGGTCTCAGTAGGTCTATCTCAGTCTATTGACAGTAGGTCTATCTCAGTCTATTGACAGTAGGTCTCAGTAGATCTATCTCATTCTATTGACAGTAGGTCTATCTCAGTCTATTGACAGTAGGTCTATCTCAGTCTATTGACAGCAGGTCTATCTCAGTCTATTGACAGTAGGTCTATCTCAGTCTATTGACAGCAGGTCTCAGAGGAAGGCCTGAAGCCATGAGGAATGTTCTAGTCTATCACCAGCTGTGCTCTGAACACAACCCCCATCTATATAGACACACACGTATGTGGGCATGTACAGGCTTAAGCACACGGCCCAACCCTGTGGGAATCAGGCCATGGAGAGAGGGGTGGAGGGAGAGAGAGGGATGGAGGGAAAGAGAGGGGTGGAGGGAGGGAGAGGGGTGGAGGGAGAGAGAGGGAAAGAGAGAGAGGAGTGGAGGGAGGGAGAGGGGTGGAGGGAGAGAGAGGGGTGGAGGGAGAGAGAGAGAGGGGTGGAGGGAGAGAGAGAGAGGGGTGGAGGGAGAGAGAGAGGGGTGGAGGGAGAGAGGGGTGGAGGGAGAGAGAGGGGTGGAGGGAGAGACAGGGGTGGAGGCAGAGGGAGAGAGGGGTGGAGGGAGAGAGAGAGAGGGGTGGAGGGAGAGAGAGAGGGATGGAGGCAGAGGGAGAGAGGGGGGAGGGAGAGACAGGGATGGAGGCAGAGGGAGAGACAGGGATGGAGGGAGAGAGAGGGGTGGAGGCAGAGGGAGAGAGAGGGGTGGAGGGAGAGAGAGATGGGTGGAGGGAGAGAGAGAGAGGGGGGAGAGAGGGATGGAGGCAGAGGGAGAGAGAGGGGTGGAGGGAGAGAGAGAGAGAGAGAGAGAGAGAGAGAGAGAGAGAGAGAGAGACGGGGTGGAGGGAGAGAGAGGGATGGAGGCAGAGGGAGAGAGGGTGGCGGGAGAGACAGGGATGGAGGCAGAGGGAGAGAGAGGGTGGAGGGATAGGAAGAGAGAGGGGTGGAGGGAGAGAGAGAGGGGTGGAGGCAGAGAGAGAGGGGGGTGGAGGCAGAGAAAAAGTGGGGTGGAGGGAGAGAGAGAGAGGGGTGGAGGGAGAGAGAGAGAGAGGTGGAGGGAGAGAGAGAGAGGGGTGGAGGGAGAGAGAGAAAGAGGGGTGGAGGGAGAGAGAGAAAGAGGGGGTGGAGGGAGAGAGAGAGGGGTGGAGGGAGAGACAGGGACGGAGACAGAGGGAGAGAGGGGTGGAGAGAGAGAGGGGGGTGGAGGGAGATGGAGAGAGGGGTGGAGGGAGAGAGAGGGGTGGAGGCAGAGGGAGAGAGGGGTGGACGGAGAGAGAGGGGTGGAGGCAGAGAGAGAGAGGGGTGGAGGGAGAGAGAGGGATGGAGGCAGAGGGAGAGAGGGGTGGAGGGAGAGACAGGGATGGAGGCAGAGGGAGAGAGGGGTGGAGGGAGAGAGAGGGATGGAGGGATAGGGAGAGAGAGGGGTGGAGGGATAGGGAGAGAGAGGTGTGGATGGAGAGAGAGGGGGGTGGAGGCAGAGAGAGAGGGATGGAGGGATAGGGAGAGAGAGGGATGGAGGGAGAGGGAGAGAGGGTTGGAGGGAGAGAGAGGGATGGAGGGAGAGCATGGTGGAGGGAAAGAGGGAAAGATGAGGGGCCGGGGAGGTGTTATGGTGTGTGTGTGTGTGTGTGTGTGTGTGTGTGTGTGTGTGTGTGTGTGTGTGTGTGTGTGTGTGTGTGTGTGTGTGTGTGTGTGTGTGTGTGTGTGTGTGTGTGTGTGTGTGTGTGTGTGTAGCCACATGCAGAGCGAGATTCTGTTCATTCCTCACCGACATAATATTTCATAACCGGCTCCATATAAGGACAGACATGTCTGTTCTCTCTGACATGGTCTTCTGCACCACACTGACACACACACACTACAACACACACACTACAGAACAGTTTCTCTCTCTTTCTCAAATATTCTTTCTCTACAAGTCACATGGCTGAACAGCTAGGGGACGGTAACGACCAGAACGATGAGAACTAACAACTCAAACCTCCTCATTAATAAATCAGGGAAACTTTCAACACTTTGCTTCCGTTTCAGATTCTCTGCCATTTGTTCTCTATGTTGTAAGAGAAGTAGAAAGAGAGAAACTTAGATTACTGTCACGCCCTGACCTTAGAGATCTTTTAATTCTCTATTTGGTTAGGTCAGGGTGTGACTAGGGTGGGCAATCTATGTTTTCTATTTCTTTGTTGGCCGGGTATGGTTCCCAATCAGAGGCAGCTGTCTATCGTTGTCTCTGATTGGGGATCATACTTAGGCAGCCTTTTTTCCACCTTAGTTTGTGTGATCCTGTTTTTGTATAGTTGCTGTGTTTAGCGCTACAAAACTTTACGTGTCGTTTATCTTTCTTGTTTTTTTGGTGTTCATTTAATAAACGTATGACGTACGCCGACCACGCTGCACCTTGGTCCGATCATTACATCGACGAGCGTAACGATTACAGCTTCAGCACTGTGTGACTGAGACGGTTCAACGTGATGTTGACCTCCACTATCAACGCTGATATGAGACTATCTGCTGTTTCTCCTGTACGAAGTCTCAGTCAATACACTGCCTTTACAACACACACTGTGGTACATTACAGTCTCAGTCAATACACACACTGTGGTACATTACAGTCTCAGTCAATACACTGCCTTTAAAACACACGCTGTGGTACATTACAGTCTCAGTCAATACACTGCCTTTACAACACACACTGTGGTAAATTACAGTCTCAGTCAATACACACGCTGTGGTACATTACAGTCTCAGTCGATACACTGCCTTTACAACACACACTGGTGTACATTACAGTCTCAGTCGATACACTGCCTTTACAACACACGCTGTGGTACATTACAGTCTCAGTCGATACACTGCCTTTACAACACACGCTGTGGTACATTACAGTCTCAGTCAATACACTGCCTTTACAACACACACTGTGGTACATTACAGACTCAGTCAATACACTGCCTTTACAACACACGCTGTGGTACATTACAGTCTCAGTCGATACACACGCTGTGGTACATTACAGACTCAGTCAATACACTGCCTTTACAACACACGCTGTGGTACATTACAGACTCAGTCAATACACACGCTGTGGTACATTACAGACTCAGTCGATACACTGCCTTGACAACACACGCTGTGGTACATTACAGTCTCAGTCAATACACTGCCTTTACAACACACGCTGTGGTACATTACAGTCTCAGTCGATACACTGCCTTTACAACACACGCTGTGGTACATTACAGTCTCAGTCAATACACTGCCTTTACAACACACACTGTGGTACATTACAGACTCAGTCAATACACTGCCTTTACTACACACACTGTGGTACATTACAGACTCAGTCGATACACTGCCTTGACAACACACACTGTGGTACATTACAGTCTCAGTCGATACACTGCCTTTACAACACACGCTGTGGTACATTACAGTCTCAGTCAATACACTGCCTTTAAAACACACACTGTGGTACATTACAGACTCAGTCAATACACAAGCTGTGGTACATTACAGTCTCAGTCAATACACTGTCTTTACAACACACGCTGTGGTACATTACAGACTCGGTCAATACACTGCCTTTAAAACACACGCTGTGGTACATTACAGACTCAGTCGATACACACACTGTGGTACATTACAGTCTCAGTCGATACACACACTGTGGTACATTACAGTCTCAGTCAATACACTGCCTTTACAACACACACTGTGGTACATTACAGACTCGGTCAATACACTGCCTTTAAAACACACACTGTGGTACATTACAGACTCAATCTCTACTAATTTAAAGCCAGTCACTTCTAAGATCAAATTCCAACCTGATGTGAATTGTCCGTGACATGTGAGCATTGCAGTAGATTGTACTTAGTCCAAATCAATGGTAATAGTGCCACTTCACTGCCCACTAAACCTGGCATGGCCATCCTCTCTCTAGCCTCCTCCCCTCTGCCCAGCACACCCCACACACACACATACATGCTGTCACCATGGTCACCATCTGAGGTAAATATATCCCTCCACCTCTGCCCTGATGAGCTCTCCCTGGGCGCTAGCAGCAGGAAGAGGGTGTGTGTGTGTGTGTGTGTGTGTGTGTGTGTGTGTGTGTGTGTGTGTGTGTGTGTGTGTGTGTGTGTGTGTGTGTGTGTGTGTGTGTGTGTGTGTGTGTGTGTGTGTGTGTGTGTGTGTGCGTGCGTGCGTGCGTGCGTGCGTGCGTTCGTGCGTGTGTTCTAATCATGTCAGACAATACCCTTCATTGCTTACTTACACATAGGCAGGTGTAAGCCCGACCCACAGCCATATGGTCTCTCTCTCTCCTAATACCCGGAACAGAGTGGGAAGACAACTCCCTGTTGCCAAAACAACCACATGTATCCCAACAGACCACGAGACCCTCCTACCTACACGTATCCCAACAGACCACGAGACCCTCCTACCTACATGTATCCCAACAGACCACGAGACCCTCCTACCTACACGTATCCCAACAGACCACGAGACCCTCCTACCTACACGTATCCCAACAGACCACGAGACCCTCCTACCTACACGTATCCCAACAGACCACGAGACCCTCCTACCTACACGTATCCCAACAGACCACGAGACCCTCCTACCTACACGTATCCCAACAGACCACGCGACCCTCCTACCTACATGTCCTACCAACAGACCACGAGACCCTCCTACCTACATGTCCTACCAACAGACCACGAGACCCTCCTACCTACACGTCCTACCAACAATAGGGGCAGTTACATATGAAAGCATGGGGTTGATTCAGGAATGATGGCAGAGATTCCACCTGGTCTATCAGAGGGCAAGATGGACTGATAGCTGTTGTTGTGATGTATTCCCAATGTTGTTGGATCAACCTGGGGGGTTGGTTTGGGGCATCACTTTCTCAGAGGAGGAGGAGGTGAGATGGGACATGGCTGAGACTAAACAACTAAACTGTGTGGATCCCTACCTCTGAAAACACATAGAAAAACTGTTCTGTTAACCATCTGTTCTGAGAGCAGTCATCTATAAAATAAGCAGAGACAACCACACACACAAACACACACACAAACAACCACACACACACACACAGACTCACACCTGTGTGGCATCTCTCTCTGGTATTAGGCCATCTGGCAGCAAGTACACACACACACACACACACACACACACACACACACACACACACACACACACACACACACACACACACAGAGGAGCAGTGCTGCCTGTATTATGGGTCATTGAACACAGACATAGAGAGGATGGACAGAGTGCTGGGGGGGAGAAAAGAGAGAGAGGGAGAGATAGCAGGAGGGCATGCACTGGGCAGAGAGGGAGAGAGAGAGGATGGACAGAGCACTGGGGGGGGGGGAGGGAGGGAGAGATGCAGGAGGGCATGCACTGGGCAGAGAGGGAGAGAGAGAGGGGGAGAGAGGTGAAGAAAAGGCTGGAGAGGGGGATCATGGGGAAGGAAAGAGGGCGGGAGAGATGGATAGAGGGAGAACTGTCTCTTAGCCAGCCCTGTGGTGCAGAAAAGAGACGAGAAGAGAAGAGAGGATTGGCACCAGCTGTGAATTGAGAAGCGTGACTCCTGAGGAATTGAGTATGTTGGAGTTGCAGGCCTCTGTGTGTAAACTCTGAGGAATGGAGACAGGAGTGTGTGTGGGGGGGTGGGACTACTGGGAAGTTTCCTCTAGGGAACACACACCCTCTCTCTCCACATCTATATCTCCTGCTCTGGGAGTCCTCCATAACCACACTGTGATTCTCTAATGCTGATTCAGCTAAATGGACCAAAACTCAACAGACTGACGATTTCATACCAGGAGACCAGACGTCACCTGTCTCTCATTTCAACATCCTCCTCCTGCCGTACACACACTGCCAGGAGTACGTGTGTGTGTGTGTGTATGTGTGTGTGTGTGTGTGTGTGTGTGTGTGTGTGTGTGTGTGTGTGTGTGTGTGTGTGTGTGTGTGCGTGTGTATATATGTCATATCACTATAGCCAACTGGCACTGACTGGGGCCTCCTGACATGATTTACAATGTGAAATGATTCCCGCTCACTGTTTCGTAAAGGGAACAACTAATTCAGATGATGATGATTGTTGAATAACATTCCAGAACACCGGAATTACCGTTCCGAGATGAGGAATGCTGTTTTTCCACAATCATTCTGCTAGAGGCCCCCGAGAAGGGAAGCTACTAGGAACATTATAAACAGGGAAACTAAGTTGAAGTGATGTCGGAAATATTTTAATAAGGAAGCCAACTTCATCCCCAAAAATAGTATTTATTTTTGACACATTTCGCCGCGAGCTCCTTTGTCAAAATAACTATCGTAACACAGTGTTAGAATTAGGCTTGGGCCGTATACCGTATACAGAGCATTCAGCATGTATTCATACACCGTGACTTAGTCCACATTTTGTTGTGTTATAGCCTGAATTCAAAATGGATTAAATATTTTTTTTCTCTCACCCATCTACACACAACACCCCACAATGAAAAAGTGAAAACATGGTTTGAGAAAGGTTAGCAAATTTATTGAAAATGAAAAAACAGAAATATCGTATTTACATAAGTATTCACACCCCCTGAGTCAATACATGTTAGAATCACCTTTTTCAGTGATTACAGCTGTGAGTCTTTCTGGGTAAGTCTCTAAGAGCTTTAAACACCTGGATTGTACAATATTTGCCAACTATTCTTTTCTAAATTCTTCAAGCTCTGTCAAATTGGTTGTTGATCATTGCTAGACAACTATTTTCAAGTCTTGCCATAGATTTTCAAACAGATTTAAGTCAAAACTGTAACTCGGCCACTCAGAAACATTCACTGTCTACTTGGTAAGCAACTCCAGCGTAGATTTGGCCTTGTGTTTTAGGTTATTCTCGTGCTGAAAGGTGAATTCATCTTCCAGTGTCTGGTGGAAAGCAGACTGAACCAGGTTTTCCTCTAAGATTTTGACTGTGCTTAGCTCAATTACATTTATTTTTTATCCTGAAAAACTCCCCAGTCCTTAACGATTACAAGCATACCCATAACATGACGCAGCCACCACTATGCTTTAAAATATAGAGAGTGGTACTCAGTAACTGAGTTAGGACGGACGCCTGTATCTTTGTAGTGACGGGGTGTATAGATACACCATCCAAAGTGTAATGAATAACTTCGCCATGCTCACAGGGATATTACATTTCTGTTTTTTTGTGTGTCTTTTTTACCCATCTACCAATAGGTGCCCTTCTTTGCGAGGCATTGGAAAACCTCCCTGGTCTTTGTGGTTGAATTTGTGTTTGAAATTCACTGCTCAACTGAGGGACCTCACAGATAATTGTATGTGTGGGGAACAGAGATGAGATAGTCACTCAAAGATCATGTTAAACACTATTATTGCACACAGAGTCCGTGCAACTTATTATGTGACTTATTGAGCACATGTTTACTCCTGAACTTATTTAGGTTTGTCATAACAAAGGAGTTGAATACCTATTGAGTCAAAACATTTCAGCTTTTCATTTTTTACTAATTTGTAAACATTTACAAAAACATAATCACATCATTCTAGTCTCACAACCAGAGAGAGACAGAGAGAGAAAGAGAGAGAGAGAGAAAGAGAGAACAGAGAGAGAGAACGTGAAAGAGAGAGAGAAAGAGAGAGAACAGAGAGAGTAGAAGGTGAAAAAGAGAGAGAAGAGAGAGAACAGAGGTAAAGTGCTAATTCCTGGGGCTCCGTGTCTGCTCTGTCACCTTTCATGAGTGAACAGGTACGTGAGGAGCCTTCCTCTCTCATTCCCTCTACTCTCCTCCTTGTTTCCTCTCTCCTTCCCTCTACTCTCCTCCTTGTTTCCTCTCCTCTTTTATCTTCTCAGGGAAACAGCCAGGCGTTGACACACACACTGAAGCCAAAAGATACTGTATACCTCTCTAATTATAACATAATATACATTAATCCTGGGACTAAGAGGATACAGTCAGTATACAGTAAGCCTGGGACTAAGGGGGTACAGTCAGTATACAGTAAGCCTGGGACTAATAGGGTACAGTCAGTATACAGTAAGCCTGGGACTAAGAGGATACAGTCAGTATACAGTAAGCCTGGAACTAAGAGGATACAGTCAGTATACAGTAAGCCTGGGGTTAAGAGGATACAGTCAGTATACAGTAAGCCTGGGACTAAGAGGATACAGTCAGTATACAGTAAGCCTGGGACTAAGAGGATACAGTCAGTATACAGTAAGCCTGGGGTTAAGAGGATACAGTCAGTATACAGTAAGCCTGGGACTAAGAGGATACAGTCAGTATACAGTAAGCCTGGGACTAAGAGGATACAGTCAGTATACAGTAAGCCTGGGACTAAGAGGATACAGTCAGTATACAGTAAGCCTGGGACTAAGGGGATACAGTCAGTATACAGTAAGCCTGGGACTAAGAGGATACAGTCAGTATACAGTAAGCCTGGGACTAAGAGGATACAGTCAGTATACAGTAAGCCTGGGACTAAGGGGATACAGTCAGTATACAGTAAGCCTGGGACTAAGAGGATACAGTCAGTATACAGTAAGCCTGGGGTTAAGAGGATACAGTCAGTATACAGTAAGCCTGGGACTAAGAGGATACAGTCAGTATACAGTAAGCCTGAGACTAAGAGGATACAGTCAGTATACAGTAATCCTACCTATCCCACCATTGTTCCTTGGGTTCTCAGTGAGTGTCTGACTTCCTTGCATGGTGTCTCTGTCTCTCTCTGTCTCTCTCTGTCTCTCTCTCTCTCTGTCTCTCTCTCTCTGTCTCTCTCTCGCTGTCTCTCTCTCGCTGTCTCTCTCTCGCTGTCTCTCTCTCGCTGTCTCTCTCTCGCTGTCTCTCTCTCGCTGTCTCTCTCTCGCTGTCTCTCTCTCGCTGTCTCTCTCTCGCTGTCTCTCTCTCGCTGTCTCTGTCTCGCTGTCTCTGTCTCGCATGTCAAGGCCTATCCTTCCTCTCTCTGATTGGCCCTGACATGGTGAGGACAGGACTCCTTCCTCTCACTGATTGGCCCTGACATGGTGAGGGTAGGACTCCTTCCTGTCTCTGATTGGCCCTGACATGGTGAGGGTAGGACTCCTTCCTCTCTCTGATAGGTCCTGACATGGTGAGGACAGGACTCCTTCCTCTCTCTGATTGGCCCTGACATGGTGAGGACAGGACTCCTTCCTCTCTCTGATTGGCCCTGACATGGTGAGGGTAGGACTCCTTCCTCTCTCTGATAGGTCCTGACATGGTGAGGATAGGACTCCTTCCTCTCTCTGATTGGCCCTGACATGGTGAGGACAGGACTCGTTCCTCTCTCTGATTGGCCCTGACATGGTGAGGGTAGGACTCCTTCCTCTCTCTGATAGGTCCTGACATGGTGAGGATAGGACTCCTTCCTCTCTCTGATTGGCCCTGACATGGTGAGGACAGGACTCCTTCCTCTCTCTGATTGGCCCTGACATGGTGAGGGTAGGACTCCTTCCTGTCTCTGATTGGCCCTGAAATGGTGAGGGTAGGACTCCTTCCTCTCTCTGATAGGTCCTGACATGGTGAGGGTAGGACTCCTTCCTCTCTCTGATTGGCCCTGACATGGTGAGGGTAGGACTCCTTCCTCTCTCTGATTGGCCCTGACATGGTGAGGGTAGGACTCCTTCCTCTCTCTGATTGGCCCTGACATGGTGAGGGTAGGACTCCTTCCTCTCTCTGATTGGTCCTGACATGGTGAGGGTAGGACTCCTTCCTCTCTCTGATTGGCCCTGACATGGTGAGGGTAGGACTCCGTCCTCTCTCTGATTGGCCCTGACATGTTGAGGGTAGGACTCCTTCCTCTCTCTGATTGGCCCTGACATGGTGAGGGTAGGACTCCTTCCTCTCTCTGATTGGCCCTGACATGGTGAGGGTAGGACTCCTTCCTCTCTCTGATTGGCCCTGACATCTGACCTGGGACAGAATGTGCTGTACTTCAACTCTGTCATCAGTGGTGGGTGACTCAACACGGCCTTCCTCTCTTTCTCTCCCTCTAGCTCTTTCTCCTTTCCTCCTTCTCTGTCTGCGTCCTAATTGGCACCCTATTTGCTAGACAGTGCACTGTCCTTGTTGGAGTGCTGTGGGAATAAGGGTTTCCTTTGGGATACAACCTCTGTGGTATAAATGGAGCCTTTCTCTCCAGGCCACGCCTTTACTGTGGAATGTAGGCATACTGATTCACTTCCTCCCTGCCACACACACACACACACACACACACACACACACACACACACACACACACACACACACACACACACACACACACACACACACACACACACACACACACACACACACACACACACACACACACACACACACACACACACCACACACACACACACACACACACACACAAAGTCTTGTAAAAACCTTAATTCTAATCCTAACACTAATTCTAACCTTAACCCTAAACCCCCTAGAAATAGACTTTGGGTCCCCACAAGAATAGTTAAACACGTCCACACACACACACACACATATCAATCAGAGACTGAAGGGATAGAAAAAGCTGCCAGTGCAAACTATATAGCTCTGTTTAGGAGTGGAACTATCTCCTTGCCAACTATATAGCTCTGTTTAGGAGTGGAACTATCTCCATGCCAACTATATAGCTCTGTTTAGGAGTGGAACTATCTCCTTGCCAACTATATAGCTCTGTTTAGGAGTGGAACTATCTCCTTGCCAACTATATAGCTCTGTTTAGGAGTGGAACTATCTCCTTGCCAACTATATAGCTCTGTTTAGGAGTGGAACTATCTCCTTGTCAACTATATAGCTCTGTTTAGGAGTGGAACTATCTCCTTGCCTACTATATAGCTCTGTTCAGGAGTGGAACTATCTCCTTGCCAACTATATAGCTCTGTTTAGGAGTGGAACTATCTCCTTGCCTACTATATAGCTCTGTTTAGGAGTGGAACTATCTCCTTGCCAACTATATAGCTCTGTTTAGGAGTGGAACTATCTCCTTGCCAAATATATAGCTCTGTTTAGGAGTGGAACTATCTCCTTGTCAACTATATAGCTCTGTTTAGGAGTGGAACTATCTCCTTGTCAACTATATAGCTCTGTTT
>NW_026600872.1:2500-63858 GCF_029448725.1 Salvelinus fontinalis | reverse complement strand
GAACAGAGCTATATAGTAGGCAAGGAGATAGTTCCCCTCCTACACAGAGCTATATAGATGGCAAGGAGATAGTTCCCCTCCTAAACAGAGCTATATAGTTGACAAGGAGATAGTTCCACTCCTAAACAGAGCTATATAGTTGACAAGGAGATAGTTCCACTCCTAAACAGAGCTATATAGTTGACAAGGAGATAGTTCCACTCCTAAACAGAGCTATATAGTTGGCAAGGAGATAGTTCCACTCCTGAACAGAGCTATATAGTAGGCAAGGAGATAGTTCCACTCCTAAACAGAGCTATATAGTAGGCAAGGAGATAGTTCCACTCCTAAACAGAGCTATATAGTTGGCAAGGAGATAGTTCCACTCCTAAACAGAGCTATATAGTTGGCAAGGAGATAGTTCCCCTCCTACACAGAGCTATATAGATGGCAAGGAGATAGTTCCCCTCCTAAACAGAGCTATATAGTTGACAAGGAGATAGTTCCACTCCTAAACAGAGCTATATAGTTGACAAGGAGATAGTTCCACTCCTAAACAGAGCTATATAGTTGGCAAGGAGATAGTTCCACTCCTAAACAGAGCTATATAGTTGGCAAGGAGATAGTTCCCCTCCTAAACAGAGCTATATAGTTGACAAGGAGATAGTTCCACTCCTAAACAGAGCTATATAGTTGACAAGGAGATAGTTCCACTCCTAAACAGAGCTATATAGTTGACAAGGAGATAGTTCCACTCCTAAACAGAGCTATATATTTGGCAAGGAGATAGTTCCACTCCTAAACAGAGCTATATAGTTGGCAAGGAGATAGTTCCACTCCTAAACAGAGCTATATAGTAGGCAAGGAGATAGTTCCACTCCTAAACAGAGCTATATAGTTGGCAAGGAGATAGTTCCACTCCTGAACAGAGCTATATAGTAGGCAAGGAGATAGTTCCACTCCTAAACAGAGCTATATAGTTGACAAGGAGATAGTTCCACTCCTAAACAGAGCTATATAGTTGGCAAGGAGATAGTTCCACTCCTAAACAGAGCTATATAGTTGGCAAGGAGATAGTTCCACTCCTAAACAGAGCTATATAGTTGGCAAGGAGATAGTTCCACTCCTAAACAGAGCTATATAGTTGGCATGGAGATAGTTCCACTCCTAAACAGAGCTATATAGTTGGCAAGGAGATAGTTCCACTCCTAAACAGAGCTATATAGTTTGCACTGGCAGCTTTTTCTATCCCTTCAGTCTCTGATTGATATGTGTGTGTGTGTGTGTGGACGTGTTTAACTATTCTTGTGGGGACCCAAAGTCTATTTCTAGGGGGTTTAGGGTTAAGGTTAGAATTAGTGTTAGGATTAGAATTAAGGTTTTTACAAGACTTTGTGTGTGTGTGTGTGTGTGTGTGTGTGGTGTGTGTGTGTGTGTGTGTGTGTGTGTGTGTGTGTGTGTGTGTGTGTGTGTGTGTGTGTGTGTGTGTGTGTGTGTGTGTGTGTGTGTGTGTGTGTGTGTGTGTGTGTGTGTGTGTGTGTGTGTGTGTGTGTGTGTGGCAGGGAGGAAGTGAATCAGTATGCCTACATTCCACAGTAAAGGCGTGGCCTGGAGAGAAAGGCTCCATTTATACCACAGAGGTTGTATCCCAAAGGAAACCCTTATTCCCACAGCACTCCAACAAGGACAGTGCACTGTCTAGCAAATAGGGTGCCAATTAGGACGCAGACAGAGAAGGAGGAAAGGAGAAAGAGCTAGAGGGAGAGAAAGAGAGGAAGGCCGTGTTGAGTCACCCACCACTGATGACAGAGTTGAAGTACAGCACATTCTGTCCCAGGTCAGATGTCAGGGCCAATCAGAGAGAGGAAGGAGTCCTACCCTCACCATGTCAGGGCCAATCAGAGAGAGGAAGGAGTCCTACCCTCACCATGTCAGGGCCAATCAGAGAGAGGAAGGAGTCCTACCCTCAACATGTCAGGGCCAATCAGAGAGAGGACGGAGTCCTACCCTCACCATGTCAGGGCCAATCAGAGAGAGGAAGGAGTCCTACCCTCACCATGTCAGGACCAATCAGAGAGAGGAAGGAGTCCTACCCTCACCATGTCAGGGCCAATCAGAGAGAGGAAGGAGTCCTACCCTCACCATGTCAGGGCCAATCAGAGAGAGGAAGGAGTCCTACCCTCACCATGTCAGGGCCAATCAGAGAGAGGAAGGAGTCCTACCCTCACCATGTCAGGACCTATCAGAGAGAGGAAGGAGTCCTACCCTCACCATTTCAGGGCCAATCAGAGACAGGAAGGAGTCCTACCCTCACCATGTCAGGGCCAATCAGAGAGAGGAAGGAGTCCTGTCCTCACCATGTCAGGGCCAATCAGAGAGAGGAAGGAGTCCTATCCTCACCATGTCAGGACCTATCAGAGAGAGGAAGGAGTCCTACCCTCACCATGTCAGGGCCAATCAGAGAGAGGAACGAGTCCTGTCCTCACCATGTCAGGGCCAATCAGAGAGAGGAAGGAGTCCTATCCTCACCATGTCAGGACCTATCAGAGAGAGGAAGGAGTCCTACCCTCACCATGTCAGGGCCAATCAGAGAGAGGAAGGAGTCCTGTCCTCACCATGTCAGGGCCAATCAGAGAGAGGAAGGAGTCCTGTCCTCACCATGTCAGGACCTATCAGAGAGAGGAAGGAGTCCTACCCTCACCATGTCAGGGCCAATCAGAGACAGGAAGGAGTCCTACCCTCACCATGTCAGGGCCAATCAGTGAGAGGAAGGAGTCCTGTCCTCACCATGTCAGGGCCAATCAGAGAGAGGAAGGATAGGCCTTGACATGCGAGACAGAGACAGCGAGACAGAGACAGCGAGAGAGAGACAGCGAGAGAGAGACAGCGAGAGAGAGACAGCGAGAGAGAGACAGCGAGAGAGAGACAGCGAGAGAGAGACAGCGAGAGAGAGACAGCGAGAGAGAGACAGCGAGAGAGAGACAGCGAGAGAGAGACAGCGAGAGAGAGACAGAGAGAGAGAGAGACAGAGAGAGACAGAGAGAGACAGAGACACCATGCAAGGAAGTCAGACACTCACTGAGAACCCAAGGAACAATGGTGGGATAGGTAGGATTACTGTATACTGACTGTATCCTCTTAGTCTCAGGCTTACTGTATACTGACTGTATCCTCTTAGTCCCAGGCTTACTGTATACTGACTGTATCCTCTTAACCCCAGGCTTACTGTATACTGACTGTATCCTCTTAGTCCCAGGCTTACTGTATACTGACTGTATCCCCTTAGTCCCAGGCTTACTGTATACTGACTGTATCCTCTTAGTCCCAGGCTTACTGTATACTGACTGTATCCTCTTAGTCCCAGGCTTACTGTATACTGACTGTATCCCCTTAGTCCCAGGCTTACTGTATACTGACTGTATCCTCTTAGTCCCAGGCTTACTGTATACTGACTGTATCCTCTTAGTCCCAGGCTTACTGTATACTGACTGTATCCTCTTAGTCCCAGGCTTACTGTATACTGACTGTATCCTCTTAACCCCAGGCTTACTGTATACTGACTGTATCCTCTTAACCCCAGGCTTACTGTATACTGACTGTATCCTCTTAGTCCCAGGCTTACTGTATACTGACTGTATCCTCTTAGTCCCAGGCTTACTGTATACTGACTGTATCCTCTTAACCCCAGGCTTACTGTATACTGACTGTATCCTCTTAGTTCCAGGCTTACTGTATACTGACTGTATCCTCTTAGTTCCAGGCTTACTGTATACTGACTGTATCCTCTTAACCCCAGGCTTACTGTATACTGACTGTATCCCCTTAGTCCCAGGCTTACTGTATACTGACTGTACCCCCTTAGTCCCAGGCTTACTGTATACTGACTGTATCCTCTTAGTTCCAGGCTTACTGTATACTGACTGTATCCTCTTAGTCCCAGGCTTACTGTATACTGACTGTATCCTCTTAGTCCCAGGCTTACTGTATACTGACTGTATCCTCTTAGTCCCAGGATTAATGTATATTATGTTATAATTAGAGAGGTATACAGTATCTTTTGGCTTCAGTGTGTGTGTCAACGCCTGGCTGTTTCCCTGAGAAGATGAAAGAGGAGAGGAAACAAGGAGGAGAGTAGAGGGAAGGAGAGAGGAAACAAGGAGGAGAGTAGAGGGAAGGGGAGAGGTAATGAGAGAGGAAGGCTCCTCACGTACCTGTTCACTCATGAAAGGTGACAGAGCAGACACGGAGCCCCAGGAATTAGCACTTTACCTCTCTGTTCTCTCTCTTTCTCTCTCTTTTTCACCTTCTCTCTCTCTGTTCTCTCTCTTTCTCTCTCTCTTTCACGTTCTCTCTCTCTGTTCTCTCTTTCTCTCTCTCTCTCTTTCTCTCTCTGTCTCTCTCTGGTTGTGAGACTAGAATGATGTGATTATGTTTTTGTAAATGTTTACAAATTAGTAAAAAATGAAAAGCTGAAATGTTTTGACTCAATAGGTATTCAACTCCTTTGTTATGACAAACCTAAATAAGTTCAGGAGTAAACATGTGCTCAATAAGTCACATAATAAGTTGCACGGACTCTGTGTGCAATAATAGTGTTTAACATGATTTTTGAATGACTACCTCATATCTGAACCCCACACATACAATTATCTGTGAGGTCCCTCAGTTGAGCAGTGAATTTCAAACACAAATTCAACCACAAAGACCAGGGAGGTTTTCCAATGCCTCGCAAAGAAGGGCACCTATTGGTAGATGGGTAAAAAAGACACACAAAAAAACAGAAATGTAATATCCCTGTGAGCATGGCGAAGTTATTCATTACACTTTGGATGGTGTATCTATACACCCCGTCACTACAAAGATACAGGCGTCCGTCCTAACTCAGTTACTGAGTACCACTCTCTATATTTTAAAGCATAGTGGTGGCTGCGTCATGTTATGGGTATGCTTGTAATCGTTAAGGACTGGGGAGTTTTTCAGGATAAAAAATAAATGTAATTGAGCTAAGCACAGTCAAAATCTTAGAGGAAAACCTGGTTCAGTCTGCTTTCCACCAGACACTGGAAGATGAATTCACCTTTCAGCACGAGAATAACCTAAAACACAAGGCCAAATCTACGCTGGAGTTGCTTACCAAGTAGACAGTGAATGTTTCTGAGTGGCCGAGTTACAGTTTTGACTTAAATCTGTTTGAAAATCTATGGCAAGACTTGAAAATAGTTGTCTAGCAATGATCAACAACCAATTTGACAGAGCTTGAAGAATTTAGAAAAGAATAGTTGGCAAATATTGTACAATCCAGGTGTTTAAAGCTCTTAGAGACTTACCCAGAAAGACTCACAGCTGTAATCACTGAAAAAGGTGATTCTAACATGTATTGACTCAGGGGGTGTGAATACTTATATAAATACGATATTTCTGTTTTTTCATTTTCAATAAATTTGCTAACCTTTCTCAAACCATGTTTTCACTTTTTCATTGTGGGGTGTTGTGTGTAGATGGGTGAGAGAAAAAAAATATTTAATCCATTTTGAATTCAGGCTATAACACAACAAAATGTGGACTAAGTCACGGTGTATGAATACATGCTGAATGCTCTGTATACGGTATACGGCCCAAGCCTAATTCTAACACTGTGTTACGATAGTTATTTTGACAAAGGAGCTCGCGGCGAAATGTGTCAAAAATAAATACTATTTTTGGGGATGAAGTTGGCTTCCTTATTAAAATATTTCCGACATCACTTCAACTTAGTTTCCCTGTTTATAATGTTCCTAGTAGCTTCCCTTCTCGGGGGCCTCTAGCAGAATGATTGTGGAAAAACAGCATTCCTCATCTCGGAACGGTAATTCCGGTGTTCTGGAATGTTATTCAACAATCATCATCATCTGAATTAGTTGTTCCCTTTACGAAACAGTGAGCGGGAATCATTTCACATTGTAAATCATGTCAGGAGGCCCCAGTCAGTGCCAGTTGGCTATAGTGATATGACATATATACACACGCACACACACACACACACACACACACACACACACACACACACACACACACACACACACACACACACATACACACACACACACACGTACTCCTGGCAGTGTGTGTACGGCAGGAGGAGGATGTTGAAATGAGAGACAGGTGACGTCTGGTCTCCTGGTATGAAATCGTCAGTCTGTTGAGTTTTGGTCCATTTAGCTGAATCAGCATTAGAGAATCACAGTGTGGTTATGGAGGACTCCCAGAGCAGGAGATATAGATGTGGAGAGAGAGGGTGTGTGTTCCCTAGAGGAAACTTCCCAGTAGTCCCACCCCCCCACACACACTCCTGTCTCCATTCCTCAGAGTTTACACACAGAGGCCTGCAACTCCAACATACTCAATTCCTCAGGAGTCACGCTTCTCAATTCACAGCTGGTGCCAATCCTCTCTTCTCTTCTCGTCTCTTTTCTGCACCACAGGGCTGGCTAAGAGACAGTTCTCCCTCTATCCATCTCTCCCGCCCTCTTTCCTTCCCCATGATCCCCCTCTCCAGCCTTTTCTTCACCTCTCTCCCCCTCTCTCTCTCCCTCTCTGCCCAGTGCATGCCCTCCTGCATCTCTCCCTCCCTCCCCCCCCCCAGTGCTCTGTCCATCCTCTCTCTCTCCCTCTCTGCCCAGTGCATGCCCTCCTGCTATCTCTCCCTCTCTCTCTTTTCTCCCCCCCAGCACTCTGTCCATCCTCTCTATGTCTGTGTTCAATGACCCATAATACAGGCAGCACTGCTCCTCTGTGTGTGTGTGTGTGTGTGTGTGTGTGTGTGTGTGTGTGTGTGTGTGTGTGTGTGTGTGTGTGTGTGTACTTGCTGCCAGATGGCCTAATACCAGAGAGAGATGCCACACAGGTGTGAGTCTGTGTGTGTGTGTGTGGTTGTTTGTGTGTGTGTTTGTGTGTGTGGTTGTCTCTGCTTATTTTATAGATGACTGCTCTCAGAACAGATGGTTAACAGAACAGTTTTTCTATGTGTTTTCAGAGGTAGGGATCCACACAGTTTAGTTGTTTAGTCTCAGCCATGTCCCATCTCACCTCCTCCTCCTCTGAGAAAGTGATGCCCCAAACCAACCCCCCAGGTTGATCCAACAACATTGGGAATACATCACAACAACAGCTATCAGTCCATCTTGCCCTCTGATAGACCAGGTGGAATCTCTGCCATCATTCCTGAATCAACCCCATGCTTTCATATGTAACTGCCCCTATTGTTGGTAGGACGTGTAGGTAGGAGGGTCTCGTGGTCTGTTGGTAGGACATGTAGGTAGGAGGGTCTCGTGGTCTGTTGGTAGGACATGTAGGTAGGAGGGTCTCGTGGTCTGTTGGGATACGTGTAGGTAGGAGGGTCTCGTGGTCTGTTGGTAGGACATGTAGGTAGGAGGGTCTCGTGGTCTGTTGGGATACGTGTAGGTAGGAGGGTCTCGTGGTCTGTTGGGATACGTGTAGGTAGGAGGGTCTCGTGGTCTGTTGGGATACGTGTAGGTAGGAGGGTCTCGTGGTCTGTTGGGATACGTGTAGGTAGGAGGGTCTCGTGGTCTGTTGGGATACATGTAGGTAGGAGGGTCTCGTGGTCTGTTGGGATACGTGTAGGTAGGAGGGTCTCGTGGTCTGTTGGGATACATGTGGTTGTTTTGGCAACAGGGAGTTGTCTTCCCACTCTGTTCCGGGTATTAGGAGAGAGAGAGACCATATGGCTGTGGGTCGGGCTTACACCTGCCTATGTGTAAGTAAGCAATGAAGGGTATTGTCTGACATGATTAGAACACACGCACGAACGCACGCACGCACGCACGCACGCACACACACACACACACACACACACACACACACACACACACACACACACACACACACACACACACACACACACACACACACACACACACACACACACACACACACACACACACACACACACACCCTCTTCCTGCTGCTAGCGCCCAGGGAGAGCTCATCAGGGCAGAGGTGGAGGGATATATTTACCTCAGATGGTGACCATGGTGACAGCATGTATGTGTGTGTGTGGGGTGTGCTGGGCAGAGGGGAGGAGGCTAGAGAGAGGATGGCCATGCCAGGTTTAGTGGGCAGTGAAGTGGCACTATTACCATTGATTTGGACTAAGTACAATCTACTGCAATGCTCACATGTCACGGACAATTCACATCAGGTTGGAATTTGATCTTAGAAGTGACTGGCTTTAAATTAGTAGAGATTGAGTCTGTAATGTACCACAGTGTGTGTTTTAAAGGCAGTGTATTGACCGAGTCTGTAATGTACCACAGTGTGTGTTGTAAAGGCAGTGTATTGACTGAGACTGTAATGTACCACAGCTTGTGATGTAAAGGCAGTGTATTGACTGAGACTGTAATGTACCACAGTGTGTGATGTAAAGGCAGTGTATTGACTGAGACTGTAATGTACCACAGTGTGTGTTGTAAAGGCAGTGTATTGACTGAGTCTGTAATGTACCACAGTGTGTGTATTAAAGGCAGTGTATTGACTGAGACTGTAATGTACCACAGCGTGTGTTGTAAAGGCAGTGTATTGACTGAGACTGTAATGTACCACAGCGTGTGTTGTAAAGACAGTGTATTGACTGAGACTGTAATGTACCACAGTGTGTGTTGTAAAGGCAGTGTATTGACTGAGACTGTAATGTACCACAGCTTGTGTTTTGACTGAGTCTGTAATGTACCACAGCGTGTGTTGTAAAGGCAGTGTATTGACTGAGTCTGTAATGTACCACAGCGTGTGTTGTAAAGGCAGTGTATTGACTGAGACTGTAATGTACCACAGCGTGTGTTGTAAAGGCAGTGTATTGACTGAGACTGTAATGTACCACAGTGTGTGTTGTAAAGGCAGTTTATTGACTGAGACTGTAATGTACCACAGCGTGTGTATTGACTGAGTCTGTAATGTACCACAGCGTGTGTTGTAAAGGCAGTGTATTGACTGAGACTTCGTACAGGAGAAACAGCAGATAGTCTCATATCAGCGTTGATAGTGGAGGTCAACATCACGTTGAACCGTCTCAGTCACACAGTGCTGAAGCTGTAATCGTTACGCTCGTCGATGTAATGATCGGACCAAGGTGCAGCGTGGTCGGCGTACGTCATACGTTTATTAAATGAACACCAAAAAAACAAGAAAGATAAACGACACGTAAAGTTTTGTAGCGCTAAACACAGCAACTATACAAAAACAGGATCACACAAACTAAGGTGGAAAAAAGGCTGCCTAAGTATGATCCCCAATCAGAGACAACGATAGACAGCTGCCTCTGATTGGGAACCATACCCGGCCAACAAAGAAATAGAAAACATAGATTGCCCACCCTAGTCACACCCTGACCTAACCAAATAGAGAATTAAAAGATCTCTAAGGTCAGGGCGTGACAGTAATCTAAGTTTCTCTCTTTCTACTTCTCTTACAACATAGAGAACAAATGGCAGAGAATTGGAAACGGAAGCAAAGTGTTGAAAGTTTCCCTGATTTATTAATGAGGAGGTTTGAGTTGTTAGTTCTCATCGTTCTGGTCGTTACCGTCCCCTAGCTGTTCAGCCATGTGACTTGTAGAGAAAGAATATTTGAGAAAGAGAGAGAAACTGTTCTGTAGTGTGTGTGTTGTAGTGTGTGTGTGTCAGTGTGGTGCAGAAGACCATGTCAGAGAGAACAGACATGTCTGTCCTTATATGGAGCCGGTTATGAAATATTATGTCGGTGAGGAATGAACAGAATCTCGCTCTGCATGTGGCTACACACACACACACACACACACACACACACACACACACACACACACACACACACACACACACACACACACACACACACACACACACACACACACACACACACACACACACACACACACACACACACACACACACACACACACCATAACACCTCCCCGGCCCCTCATCTTTCCCTCTTTCCCTCCACCATGCTCTCCCTCCATCCCTCTCTCTCCCTCCAACCCTCTCTCCCTCTCCCTCCATCCCTCTCTCTCCCTCCACCCCTCTCTCCCTCTCCCTCCATCCCTCTCTCTCCCTCCACCCCTCTCTCCCTCTCCCTCCATCCCTCTCTCTCCCTCCACCCCTCTCTCCCTCTCCCTCCATCCCTCTCTCTCCCTCCACCCCTCTCTCCCTCTGCCTCCATCCCTCTCTCTCCCTCCACCCCTCTCTCTCTCTGCCTCCACCCCTCTCTCTCCGTCCACCCCTCTCTCCCTCTGCCTCCACCCCTCTCTCTCCCTCCACCCCTCTCTCCATCTCCCTCCACCCCCCTCTCTCTCTCCACCCCTCTCTCCCTCTGTCTCCGTCCCTGTCTCTCCCTCCACCCCTCTCTCTCTCCCTCCACCCCTCTTTCTCTCTCTCCCTCCACCCCTCTTTCTCTCTCTCCCTCCACCCCTCTCTCTCTCTCCCTCCACCTCTCTCTCTCTCTCCCTCCACCCCTCTCTCTCTCTCCCTCCACCCCCCTCTCTCTCTGCCTCCACCCCTCTCTCTCTCCCTCCACCCCTCTCTCTTCCTATCCCTCCACCCTCTCTCTCCCTCTGCCTCCATCCCTCTCTCTCCCTCCACCCCGTCTCTCTCTCTCTCTCTCTCTCTCTCTCTCTCCCTCCACCCCTCTCTCTCCCTCTGCCTCCATCCCTCTCTCCCCCCCCTCTCTCTCCTCTCCCTCCACCCATCTCTCTCTCGCCTCCACCCCTCTCTCTCCCCTCTGCCTCCGATCCCTGTCTCTCCCTCCCCCCTCTCTCCCTCTGCCTCCATCCCTCTCTCTCTCCCTCCACCCCTCTCTCTCTCTCCCTCCACCCCTCTCTCCCTCTGCCTCCACCCCTGTCTCTCCCTCCACCCCTCTCTCTCCCTCCACCCCTCTCTCCCTCCACCCCTCTCTCTCTCCCTCCACCCCTCTCTCTCTCCCTCCACCCCTCTCTCTCTCTCCCTCCACCCCTCTCTCTCCCTCCACCCCTCTCCATCCCTCCACTCCTCTCTCTCTTTCCCTCTCTCTCCCTCCACCCCTCTCCCTCCCTCCACCCCTCTCTTTCCCTCCATCCCTCTCTCTCCCTCCACCCCTCTCTCCATGGCCTGATTCCCACAGGGTTGGGCCGTGTGCTTAAGCCTGTACATGCCCACATACGTGTGTGTCTATATAGATGGGGGTTGTGTTCAGAGCACAGCTGGTGATAGACTAGAACATTCCTCATGGCTTCAGGCCTTCCTCTGAGACCTGCTGTCAATAGACTGAGATAGACCTACTGTCAATAGACTGAGATAGACCTGCTGTCAATAGACTGAGATAGACCTACTGTCAATAGACTGAGATAGACCTACTGTCAATAGAATGAGATAGATCTACTGAGACCTACTGTCAATAGACTGAGATAGACCTACTGTCAATAGACTGAGATAGACCTACTGAGACCTACTGTCAATAGACTGAGATAGACCTACTGTCAATAGACTGAGATAGATCTACTGAGACCTACTGTCAATAGACTGAGATAGACCTACTGTCAATAGACTGAGATAGACCTACTGTCAATAGACTGAGATAGACCTACTGTCAATAGGCTGAGATAGACCTACTGAGACCTACTGTCAATAGACTGAGATAGACCTACTGAGACCTACTGTCAATAGACTGAGATAGACCTACTGTCAATAGACTGAGATAGACCTATTGAGACCTGCTGTCAATAGACTGAGATAGACCTACTGTCAATAGACTGAGATAGACCTACTGTCAATAGACTGAGATAGACCTACTGTCAATAGGCTGAGATAGACCTACTGAGACCTACTGTCAATAGACTGAGATAGACCTACTGAGACCTACTGTCAATAGACTGAGATAGACCTACTGTCAATAGACTGAGATAGACCTACTGAGACCTGCTGTCAATAGACTGAGATAGACCTACTGTCAATAGACTGAGATAGACCTACTGTCAATAGACTGAGATAGACCTACTGAGACCTGCTGTCAATAGACTGAGATAGACCTACTGTCAATAGACTGAGATAGACCTACTGTCAATAGACTGAGATAGACCTACTGTCAATAGACTGAGATAGACCTACTGTCAATAGACTGAGATAGACCTACTGAGACCTACTGTCAATAGACTGAGATAGACCTACTGAGACCTACTGTCAATAGACTGAGATAGACCTACTGTCAATAGACTGATAGACCTACTGTCAATAGACTGAGATAGACCTACTGAGACCTGCTGTCAATAGACTGAGATAGACCTACTGTCAATAGACTGAGATAGACCTACTGTCAATACACTGAGATAGACCTACTGTCAATAGACTGAGATAGACCTACTGAGACCTACTGTCAATAGACTGAGATAGACCTACTGTCAATAGACTGAGATAGACCTACTGTCAATAGACTGAGATAGACCTACTGTCAATAGACTGAGATAGACCTACTGAGACCTACTGTCAATAGACTGAGATAGACCTACTGTCAATAGACTGAGATAGACCTACTGTCAATAGGCTGAGATAGACCTACTGAGACCTGCTGTCAATAGACTGAGATAGACCTACTGTCAATAGACTGAGATAGACCTACTGAGACCTACTGTCAATAGACTGAGATAGACCTACTGAGACCTACTGTCAATAGACTGAGATAGACCTACTGAGACCTACTGTCAATAGACTGAGATAGACCTACTGAGACCTACTGTCAATAGACTGAGAAAGACCTACTGAGACCTACTGTCAATAGACTGAGATAGACCTACTGAGACCTACTGTCAATAGACTGAGATAGACCTACTGTCAATACACTGAGATAGACCTACTGTCAATAGACTGAGATAGACCTACTGAGACCTACTGTCAATAGACTGAGATAGACCTACTGTCAATAGACTGAGATAGACCTACTGTCAATAGGCTGAGATAGACCTACTGAGACCT
The DNA here is from genome assembly GCF_029448725.1 of Salvelinus fontinalis. Taxonomy (NCBI): domain Eukaryota; kingdom Metazoa; phylum Chordata; class Actinopteri; order Salmoniformes; family Salmonidae; genus Salvelinus; species Salvelinus fontinalis. The sequence continues at coordinate 50,911 of NW_026600872.1, read as the reverse complement.
GCTGTCAATAGACTGAGATAGACCTACTGTCAATAGACTGAGATAGACCTACTGAGACCTACTGTCAATAGACTGAGATAGACCTACTGTCAATAGACTGAGATAGACCTACTGAGACCTACTGTCAATAGACTGAGATAGACCTACTGTCAATAGACTGAGATAGACCTACTGAGACCTACTGTCAATAGACTGAGATAGACCTACTGTCAATAGACTGAGATAGATCTACTGAGACCTACTGTCAATAGACTGAGATAGACCTACTGTCAATAGACTGAGATAGACCTACTGTCAATAGGCTGAGATAGACCTACTGAGACCTACTGTCAATAGACCGAGATAGACCTACTGTCAATAGACTGAGATAGACCTACTGAGACCTACTGTAAATAGACTGAGATAGACCTGCTGTCAATAGACTGAGATAGACCTACTGTCAATAGGCTGAGATAGACCTACTGAGACCTACTGTCAATAGACTGAGATAGACCTACTGAGACCTACTGTCAATAGACTGAGATAGACCTACTGAGACCTGCTGTCAATAGACTGAGATAGACCTACTGAGACCTGCTGTCAATAGACTGAGATAGACCTACTGAGACCTACTGTCAATAGACTGAGATAGACCTACTGAGACCTACTGTCAATAGACTGAGATAGACCTACTGGCAATAGACTGAGATAGACCTACTGTCAATAGACTGAGATAGACCTGCTGTCAATAGACTGAGATAAACCTACTGTCAATAGACTGAGATAGACCTACTGTCAATAGACTGAGATAGACCTACTGTCAATAGACTGAGATAGACCTACTGTCAATAGACTGAGATAGACCTACTGTCAATAGACTGAGATAGACCTACTGAGACCTACTGTCAATAGACTGAGATAGACCTACTGTCAATAGACTGAGATAGACCTACTGAGACCTACTGTCAATAGACTGAGATAGACCTACTGAGATCTACTGTCAATAGACTGAGATAGTTCTACTGAGTCTTCCACTAAGAGCTAACTCATAATAATATGGTAAATAAGTTGTTAATAGTGTGATGATGATGCCGCAGTGAGTTGGTGGATCCCAGCTGAAACAATCAGAGAACTAATTAGCTGTAAATGCACCAGTAGCCCACAAACATGTACATGTCCTGCTGTTCAGATCAGTACACACACACACACACACACACACACACACACACACACACACACACACACACACACACACACACACACACACACACACACACACACACACACACACACACACACACACACACACACACACACACACACACACACACACACACACACGTCACATCTGCATAATTACAGTACATGATGCTGAATGATTATCATCAGTTCCAAGCTGGAGTATCCCACAGATACCTCTTTAATAACCCTCCTCTCTACCCACAGATACCTCTTTAATAACCTCCTCTCTACCCACAGATACCTCTTTAATAACCTCCTCTCTACCCACAGATACCTCTTTAATAACCCTCCTCTCTACCCACAGATACCTCTTTAATAACCCTCCTCTCTACCCACAGATACCTCTTTAATAACCCTCCTCTCTACCCACAGATACCTCTTTAATAACCTCCTCTCTACCCACAGATACCTCTTTAATAACCCTCCTCTCTACCCACAGATACCTCTTTAATAACCCTCCTCTCTACCCACAGATACCTCTTTAATAACCCTCCTCTCTACCCACAGATACCTCTTTAATAACCTCCTCTCTACCCACAGATACCTCTTTAATAACCCTCCTCTCTACCCACAGATACCTCTTTAATAACCCTCCTCTCTACCCACAGATACCTCTTTAATAACCTCCTCTCTACCCACAGATACCTCTTTAATAACCTCCTCTCTACCCACAGATACCTCTTTAATAACCTCCTCTCTACCTACAGATACCTCTTTAATAACCCTCCTCTCTACCCACAGATACCTCTTTAATAACCCTCCTCTCTACCCACAGATACCTCTTTAATAACCTCCTCTCTACCCACAGATACCTCTTTAATAACCCTCCTCTCTACCCACAGATACCTCTTTAATAACCCTCCTCTCCACCCACAGATACCTCTTTAATAACCCTCCTCTCTACCCACAGATACCTCTTTAATAACCCTCCTCTCTACCTACAGATACCTCTTTAATAACCCTCCTCTCTACCCACAGATACCTCTTTAATAACCCTCCTCTCTACCCACAGATACCTCTTTAATAACCTCCTCTCTACCCACAGATACCTCTTTAATAACCCTCCTCTCTACCCACAGATACCTCTTTAATAACCTCCTCTCTACCTACAGATACCTCTTTAATAACCCTCCTCTCCACCCACAGATACCTCTTTAATAACCCTCCTCTCTACCCACAGATACCTCTTTAATAACCTCCTCTCTACCCACAGATACCTCTTTAATAACCCTCCTCTCTACCCACAGATACCTCTTTAATAACCCTCCTCTCTACCCACAGATACCTCTTTAATAACCTCCTCTCTACCCACAGATACCTCTTTAATAACCTCTCTACCCACAGATACCTCTTTAATAACCTCCTCTCTACCTACAGATACCTCTTTAATAACCCTCCTCTCTACCCACAGATACCTCTTTAATAACCCTCCTCTCTACCCACAGATACCTCTTTAATAACCTCCTCTCTACCCACAGATACCTCTTTAATAACCCTCCTCTCTACCCACAGATACCTCTTTAATAACCCTCCTCTCTACCCACAGATACCTCTTTAATAACCCTCCTCTCTACCCACAGATACCTCTTTAATAACCCTCCTCTCTACCCACAGATACCTCTTTAATAACCCTCCTCTCTACCCACAGATACCTCTTTAATAACCCTCCTCTCTACCCACAGATACCTCTTTAATAACCCTCCTCTCTACCCACAGATACCTCTTTAATAACCCTCCTCTCTACCCACAGATACCTCTTTAATAACCCTCCTCTCTACCCACAGATACCTCTTTAATAACCCTCCTCTACCCACAGATACCTCTTTAATAACCCTCCTCTCTACCCACAGATACCTCTTTAATAACCCTCCTCTCTACCCACAGATACCTCTTTAATAACCCTCCTCTCTACCCACAGATACCTCTTTAATAACCTCCTCTCTACCCACAGATACCTCTTTAATAACCCTCCTCTCTACCCACAGATACCTCTTTAATAACCTCCTCTCTACCCACAGATACCTCTTTAATAACCCTCCTCTCTACCCACAGATACCTCTTTAATAACCTCCTCTCTACCCACAGATACCTCTTTAATAACCCTCCTCTCTACCCACAGATACCTCTTTAATAACCTCCTCTCTACCCACAGATACCTCTTTAATAACCCTCCTCTCTACCCACAGATACCTCTTTAATAACCCTCCTCTCTACCCACAGATACCTCTTTAATAACCTCCTCTCTACCCACAGATACCTCTTTAATAACCTCATCTCTACCCACAGATACCTCTTTAATAACCCTCCTCTCTACCCACAGATACCTCTTTAATAACCTCCTCTCTACCCACAGATACCTCTTTAATAACCCTCCTCTCTACCCACAGATACCTCTTTAATAACCCTCTTCTCTACCCACAGATACCTCTTTAATAACCCTCCTCTCTACCCACAGATACCTCTTTAATAACCCTCCTCTCTACCCACAGATACCTCTTTAATAACCTCCTCTCTACCCACAGATACCTCTTTAATAACCTCCTCTCTACCCACAGATACCCCTTTAATAACCTCCTCTCTACCCACAGATAAAACTTTAATAACCCTCCTCTCTACATACAGATACCTCTTTAATAACCCTCCTCTCTACCCACAGATACCTCTTTAATAACCTCCTCTCTACCTACAGATACCTCTTTATTAACCTCCTCTCTACCCACAGATACCTCTTTAATAACCCTCCTCTCTACCCACAGATACCTCTTTAATAACCCTCCTCTCTACCCACAGATACCTATTTAATAACCTCCTCTCTACCCACAGATACCTCTTTAATAACCTCCTCTCTACCCACAGATACCTCTTTAATAACCCTCCTCTCTACCCACAGATACCTCTTTAATAACCTCCTCTCTACCCACAGATACCTCTTTAATAACCCTCCTCTCTACCCACAGATATCTCTTTAATAACCTCCTCTCTACCCACAGATACCTCTTTAATAACCTCCTCTCTACCCACAGATACCTCTTTAATAACCCTCCTCTCTACCCACAGATACCTCTTTAATAACCTCCTCTCTACCCACAGACACCTATTTAATAACCTCCTCTCCACCCACAGATACCTCTTTAATACCCTCTCTACCCACAGACACCTCTTTAATAACCTCCTCTCTACCCACAGACACCTCTTTAATAACAACTAACAGCCTCTCAGGGACAGCTGAGTCCGTTTCAGTCCTGTGATAATTCCCTATATTCTCCCTGTCAGAAGCTCCTTGTCAAAGAATAACTTTGAACTCCCATATTGGACAGCGGGTCTAAAAGAGAGAGATCCTCCATCTCTGTTATGACAGTGTTGTAGTGGTGAAGAGACACTGAGATTCAGCTGGCTGTGCTGAGGCCTGTCATGTCTGCTCTGGACAGACGGACAGACGGACAGACGGACGGACGGACGGACGGACGGACGGACGGACCCATTGTGCCACATTGGCATGGCCCGCTACCTGTCCCAAATCCCCAGTGACACTGATCAGTCAAGTTCAAACGGCAACAATTTGTAAACACACATATGAGCTAACAGTGATGATGTACATTGGCTAGCCAGTCTGACTCTTGTGGACAAGCAGATAGTCAAACAGCATGGATAAGAACAAGGCTGAGCAATACCGGGATCCAATTATTGACCTAGTCTACAATACCAGTATCCAATTATTGACCTAGTCTACAATACCGGGATCCAATTATTGACCTAGTCTACAATACCAGGATCCAATTATTGACCTAGTCTACAATACCAGGATCCAATTATTGACCTAGTCTACAATACCAGTATCCAATTATTGACCTAGTCTACAATACCAGTATCCAATTATTGACCTAGTCTACAATACCGGGATCCAATTATTGACCTAGTCTACAATACCGGGATCCAATTATTGACCTAGTCTACAATACCAGTATCCAATTATTGACCTAGTCTACAATACCAGTATCCAATTATTGACCTAGTCTACAATACCGGGATCCAATTATTGACCTAGTCTACAATACCGGGATCCAATTATTGACCTAGTCTACAATACCAGTATCCAATTATTGACCTAGTCTACAATACCAGTATCCAATTATTGACCTAGTCTACAATACCAGGATCCAATTATTGACCTAGTCTACAATACCAGTATCCAGTTATTGACCTAGTCTACAATACCAGTATCCAATTATTGACCTAGTCTACAATACCAGTATCCAATTATTGACCTAGTCTACAATACCAGTATCCAATTATTGACCTAGTCTACAATACCGGGATACAATTATTGACCTAGTCTACAAAGTGGATTTGTAATCAGAATGGTACTCAGAAGTCTGTACATGTTATTGATCAGAGCAATGTTCATTGGTCCTTGTTATCTTCCCAAAGAGACAGAGCGAGAGGGAGAGAGGAGAGAGAGAGGGGAAGAGAGGGGGGGGGGGGGGGTAGAGCTTAAGAGAGAGGGGGATAGGGGGGAGGGGAGATAACAGAGAGAAAGAGGGAGGGGGGATAGAGAGAGAGAGGAGGGGTGGAGAGAACAGAGAGTGAGAGAGAGGGAGAGCGCGCGAGAGGGGGAGAGGAGAGAGATGGGGGTATAGGAGAGTGAGAGGGGGGGAGAGGAGAGAGATAATCTTAACATTTACAACATCCTCTTCCTCCTCTCCCTCCTCCTCCTCCTCCTCCTCCTCCACTTTGAAGTAATATTAGGTTTAGGATGCCTTCTAGGGATCAACTGGGTTCACTATTACAATATATTAACTTACTAGATTCCTGAGTAGCTGTTGCTTGGTGATAGACAATAACCTTTCCCAGGCATTGTTGGCCCTGCTGATGTGTAAAACCACACATGATGTAGATCACACTGACTGATTGGGGTCAACCTTTCTGTCTCCATCCCTCTCTCCACTCCTCTCTCTGTCTCATCCCTCTCTCCACTCCTCTCTCTGTCTCATCCCTCTCTCCACTCCTCTCTCTGTCTCATCCCTCTCTCCACTCCTCTCTCTGTCTCATCCCTCTCTCCACTCCTCTCTCTGTCTCATCCCTCTCTCCACTCCTCTCTCTGTCTCCATCCCTCTCTCCACTCCTCTCTCTGTCTCATCCCTCTCTCCACTCCCCTCTCTGTCTCATCCCTCTCTCCACTCCTCTCTCTGTCTCCATCCCTCTCTCCACTCCTCTCTCTGTCTCATCCCTCTCTCCACTCCTCTCTGTCTCATCCCTCTCTCCACTCCTCTCTCTCTCCATCTCTCTCTCCACTACTCTCTCTGTCTCCATCCCTCTCTCCACTCCTCTCTCTGTCTCATCCCTCTCTCCACTCCTCTCTCTGTCTCCATCCCTCTCTCCACTCCTCTCTCTGTCTCATCCTTCTCTCCACTCCTCTCTCTGTCTCCATCCCTCTCTCCACTCCTCTCTGTCTCATCCCTCTCTCCACTCCTCTCTCTCTCATCCCTCTCTCCACTCCTCTCTCTGTCTCATCCTTCTCTCCACTCCTCTCTCTGTCTCATCCCTCTCTCCACTCCTCTCTCTGTATCATCCCTCTCTCCACTCCTCTCTCTGTCTCATCCCTCTCTCCACTCCTCTCTCTGTATCATCCCTCTCTCCACTCCTCTCTCTGTCTCATCCCTCTCTCCACTCCTCTCTCTGTATCCATCCCTCTCTCCACTCTGCTTTTTGTCTCCAGGAACACTGGTCAGGGACACTAGTCAGAGACTGGTCAGGGACACTAGTCAGGGATTGGTCAGGGACACAGTCAGGGACACTAGTCAGGGACACTGGTCAGGGACTGGTCAGAGACTGGTCAGGGACACTAGTCAGGGATTGGTCAGAGACACTAGTCAGGGACACTGGTCAGGGACACTAGTCAGGGATTGGTCAGGGACACTAGTCAGGGACTGGTCAGGCACACTAGTCAGGGACTGGTCAGGGACACTAGTCAGGGACTGGTCAGAGACACTAGTCAGGGACACTGGTCAGGGACACTGGTCAGGGACTAGTCAGGGACACTGGTCAGGGACACTAGTCAGGGACACTAGTCAGGGACACTGGTCAGGGACACTAGTCAGGGACACTGGTCAGGGACACTAGTCAGAGACTGGTCAGGGACACTAGTCAGGGACTGGTCAGGGACACTAGTCAGAGACTGGTCAGGGACACTAGTCAGAGACTGGCCAGGGACACTAGTCAGGGACACTAGTCAGGGACACTAGTCAGGGACACTGGTCAGGGACACTGGTCAGGCACACTAGTCAGGGACTGGTCAGGGACACTGGTCAGGGACACTGGTCAGGGACACTAGTCAGGGACACTGGTCAGGGACACTAGGCAGGGACACTAGTCAGGGACACTGGTCAGGGACACTAGTCAGGGACACTGGTCAGGGACACTAGGCAGGGACACTAGTCAGGGACTGGTCAGGGACACTGGTCAGGGACACTAGTCAGGGACACTAGTCAGGGACACTAGTCAGGGACTGGTCAGGGACACTAGTCAGGGACACTGGTCAGGGACACTAGTCAGGGACTGGTCAGGGACACTAGGCAGGGACACTGGTCAGGGACACTAGGCAGGGACACTAGTCAGGGACACTGGTCAGGGACTGGTCAGGGACACTGGTCAGGGACACTAGTCAGGGACACTAGTCAGGGACAATAGTCAGGGACTGGTCAGGGACACTAGTCAGGGACACTGGTCAGGGACACTAGTCAGGGACTGGTCAGGGACACTAGGCAAGGACACTAGTCAGGGACTGGTCAGGGACACTGGTCAGGGACACTAGTCAGGGACACTAGTCAGGGACACTAGTCAGGGACACTAGTCAGAGACACTGGTCAGGGACACTAGTCAGGGACACTAGTCAGGGACTGGTCAGGGACACTAGTCAGGGACTGGTCAGGGACACTAGTCAGGGACTGGTCAGGGACACTAGTCAGGGACTGGTCAGGGACACCATGATGTACTGTGTGTGGTGTGTTTGTTCACGGTGGAATCACATTACACACTGATAACCAAGGAAGGGAAAACACATGACTCACTGATCGGCGAGATGGAGGGATGAGGGGCGGAGCTACTGTAGGGAGGAGGGGCGGAGGTTGGAGCTACTGTAGGGAGGAGGGGCGGAGCTACTGTAGGGAGGAGGGGCGGAGCTACTGTAGGGAGGAGGTGCGGAGCTACTGTAGGGAGGTGGAAGAACAATGGAGTTGGTTAATAGCAAGCGAAAGACAGATGAATGTAATATTTATGAAACATTCTCCTCCTCCTCTTCCTCTCCTCCTCCTCCTCCTCCCTGACTCAGTACACAACCTCCTAACATTCTGCCAATTAGAACACGAGAACACAGACGAGTGAAAGAAGGAGTAGAGAAGAGAAGAGAGCAAGGAGAGAGACAGAATGAGAGATGGAAGGAGGCAGGTGACCAGCTACTGTAGACAGTCAGTTTGAAAGTCTCCTCTGCTCTCTCATTGGGTTGTGACCAGCTACTGTATACAGTCAGTTTGAAAGTCTCCTCTGCTCTCTCATTGGGTTGTGACCAGCTACTGTAGACAGTCAGTTTGAAAGTCTCCTCAGCTCTGGACAGCCCTCTCATTCATCCACTATGTTCACTGGAAGCCTACATTAGGACTAACTATCGTAACCTCAGGCCTGTGTGTGGCTCATAGCATGAGATAAATAACAGACTGGATTGTTAGAGTTCTCTTCAGTAGGGTGTTACAGAATGTTTTATACATTCTGGTCATTTAGCAGACACTCTTATCCAGAGCCACTTACACGGGCTACTGGTAGGCCTGCTGTGAAGACGAAATACAGCCAAAATACAGCCTACCCACACACGGACATTCTCCCCTTCAGAGTTTACAGGACACCTATAGCCACTCCATGGGCTAAACCATTGCCTCAACAAGCAGGGGTGCTGGCAGGACTCGTGGGGAAAAGGGGGTGCCCGCTTTTCATCGGTGGGCGGACCTCGTATAGAGCAGGGACGTGCACGGGAGCGAAGCTCCGAAAAGACACAGCAAACAAACACCAAGTCGTAGATAACTTATGGACAATAATTCCACAGTTGTTACAAAGATAACTGGACAACGTGCCATATTGTAGAGTGATGATTAGCGTTTTATAGGCTACATTCATCTCTAGAAATGTCTAAGCCCCTGTAGCCCTGCACCACCAGTTTCTCTTTGATTTGGTTCCCCTTCATAATTGAGCTGTTTCCCCATCTGATTTGGTTCCCCTTCATAATTTAGCTGTTTCCTCATTTGATTTGGTTCCCCTTCATAATTTAACTGTTTCCCCATTTGATTTGGTTCCCCTTCATCTCAGAAAGACACAGTCAGACAATATTTCTTGGGATCATATAACTTGATGTTGGTTGTAATATACGATATGTTTGAGATTTTCTTCCATTTTCTCTTTAAACTGCATCCATTAATGAGGAGTGGGGAGGAACAGAATGTAACACAACTCAGGATCATTTAGTTTTTAAACTGCATCCATTAATGAGGAGTGGGAAGGAACAGAATGTAACACAACTCAGGGGCGGCAGGTAGCCAAGCGGTTAGAGTGTGGGCCAGTAACTGAAAGATTGCTGGATTAAATCCCTGAGCTGACAAGGTAAATTATGTCGTTCTGCCACTGAACAAGGCAGTTAACCCACCTAGGCTGTCAATGTAAATACGAATTTGTAAATAAGAACTGACTTGCCTCGTTAAATAAAGATTTAAAAAAAGGATAATTTTGATGTGGAGGAAATGTTTTTAAGAGCGCACGAGGTAGAGCGAGGCACGAGGTAGAGCGAGGCACGAGGTAGAGCGAGGCACGAGGTAGAGCGAGGCACGAGGTAGAGCGAGGCACGAGGTAGAGCGAGGCACGAGGTAGAGCGAGGCACGAGGTAGAGCGAGGCACGAGGTAGAGCGAGGCACGAGGTAGAGCGAGGCTCAGACTTGAGCGTTAGTAGGTATTTTGATGTCGCCATCACCATATAATGACACAGAGATCATTCTCATTCCATGGCTGTCACAACAAGGCTTTGGTGAGAGAACTGAACTCTGAAGGTCCCCAATGTCACCTCATCCAGTCTTCTGTCTGTTGTGTTGTTCAGGACAGAGCAGCAGCAACAGAACAAATCAATTTATTAATGCCCTGGTAATGATTTATTCATAATGGAGGTAGAGGGGGGTGGGGGAGAGTGTGTGTGTGTGTGTGTGTGTGTGCGTGTGTGCGTGTGTGCGTGTGTGCGTGCGTGCGTGCGTGCGTGCGTGGGGGGGGGGTAGGCTAGTTGATGGACAGGCTAGTTGTTTTCCCTGAAGTGCCGGTCTCCCCTGGGCTTTCCATGCATATCCCTCACAAACACACAACAGCAACAAAGAAAGAGAAAGGAAGGAAGAGATGGAGAAGGAGAGATTGAGGAGGAGGGTGAAGAATGCTTCCCATACAGTTCCTCTCAGATAACCTTTGACCTTGTGTTGAGGCGTCACACACTCAGTGAGGAGGTCTGTCTCCAGCATTGATTGAGAAGCATGAAGACAGCCTCTCTCTTTGACCCAACACGTCCTCTATTAAAACACATCTTATTCTGTTATGGCATTGAGTCTAGTTGTATAATGTGATGGTTATGTACCTCTCTCTTTGACCCAACACGTCCTCTATTAAAACACATCTTATTCTGTTATGGCATTGAGTCTAGTTGTATAATGTGATGGTTATGTAAAACCTAGCAGAGTAAAGCAAGTAGAGTCTGTGTGTGTGTGTGTGTGTGTGTGTGTGTGTGTGTGTGTGTGTGTGTGTGTGTGTGTGTGTGTGTGTGTGTGTGTGTGTGTGTGTGTGTGTGTGTGTGTGTGTGTGTGTGTGTGTGTGTGTGTGTGTGTGTGTGTGTGTGTGTGATAGTAGGCCAATGCTTTGGCTTAGTAAACTCTGATAGCCCCCATCATGCCTGCCTCATTTTCCTGTGACCACTACCACCCTACCACTGTCTGTGTGTGTGGCCTCTGTGTTTGTGTGTGTCTGCCTGCTCCTGGGTGTATATCTGTTCCTGTGTGTGTGTATGTCTCTCTGTGTATCATTTGTGGCCCCTCTGGAATGAGGACGTGCTATAGGGGTCAGAGGTCACATATGCAAAAATCCTCTATCATCCTGAAGTCTAATTTAGTCTCTCCTCTTACCATGAGGTGTGTGTGTGTGTGTGTGTGTGTGTGTGTGTGTGTGTGTGTGTGTGTGTGTGTGTGTGTGTGTGTGTGTGTGTGTGTGTGTGTGTGTGTGTGTGTGTGTGTGTGCCCCCAGATGAATTTCCCGGTGGATTCTCTGTTTCTGAAAACTATTTCAGCCTCTTCTGTCTTCCTTTCTCTTACTAGTCTGTGGTCTGACATTCCTCCTGAACACATTCCATGTGGGGGATGATTGATCTGGCAAGAGCCTATGCTGCCCTGAGGGGACTATGTGTGTGTGTGTGTGTGTATGCATTGTGTCACTGCGTTCGTGTGTGTGTACGTAGGAGGATGAGCAGAGGGCCACATGTGTGTGTGTTTCCTGTGCTGTGGTTATTTAGACTGAGATTCAGAACACATGCTGAGAGAGGACAGTCATTTTGTCTGTCCTCCCTTCCTCAGATTCAGTTGACAGTCATTTTGTCTGTCCTCCCTTCCTCAGATTCAGTTGACAGTCAGTTTGTCTGTCCTCCCTTCCTCAGACTCTGTTGAGAGTCATTTTGTCTGTCCTCCCTTCCTCAGATTCAGTTGACAGTCATTTTGTCTGTCCTCCCTTCCTCAGATTCAGTTGACAGTCATTTTGTCTGTCCTCCCTTCCTCAGACTCTGTTGACAGTCATTTTGTCTGTCCTCCCTTCCTCAGACTCTGTTGACAGTCATTTTGTCTGTCCTCCCTTCCTCAGACTCTGTTGACAGAGCAGTGACACAGTGAACCTTAACCCTAGCTTCCACCCTTCCACCCTGGCTTCCACCCTGGCTTCCACCCTGGCTTCCACCCCGGCTTCCACCTTGGCTTCCATGCATCAAACTCACTGCAACTAATATCTATTAACCGTAGCTTCCACCCGGCTTCCACCCTGGCTTCCACCCCGGCTTCCATGCATCAAACTCACTGCAGCTAATATCTATTAACCGTAGCTTCCACCCCGGCTTCCACCCGGCTTCCACCCTGGCTTCCACCCTGACTTCCAATCTGGCTTCCACCCCGGCTTCCACCCGGCTTCCACCCTGGCTTCCACCCTGACTTCCAATCTGGCTTCCACCCCGGCTTCCACCCGGCTTCCACCCTGGCTTCCACCCTGACTTCCAATCTGGCTTCCACCCCGGCTTCCACCCTGGCTTCCACCCGGCTTCCACCCTGGCTTCCACCCTGGCTTCCACCCTGGCTTCCACCCTGGCTTCCACCCGGCTTCCACCCTGGCTTCCACCCGGCTTCCGTGCATCAAACTCACTGCAACTAATATCTATTATGTTTATCTTCCTGCTTGTATTCCTACCCTCTTTGGGTTTTCTGAGTTCTTCAGAACTGTACATGTTAGATGTGTTAGAGTGTGTACAGTCTGCCATGAGAAACTCACATCTTTTGGCTGGCTGCTCTTGCTGTCACTCATAGCTGTAAGAGCTGTGAGTGGATGGCCATGCTCAGGGTCCTGCCTCCAGCAGCGCTGAATCGTAGACAGGAAGCATACAGGTAAAGCTGCCAGTACATAGACTCTGGGCAGAATAGCCACAAGCACTGAGTTATATTACTGCTGAGCAGAAAGATTACAATACAGTTGACTCAGACTGTTGCCTCCCATGTGGATCAAACACACTTTTCTGCCTTTTGAATAAACAGAATAGGTTTAACAACTGGAATTAGCTTTGGTGGTGTCATCATTAAGACTTATAGCAGATAGTTAACATCTCAGTTTGTAACCAACAGGATACAGGTCAGGCTAGCAGCGTCCAGGCCTAATCCCATGGCTCATTAGCCTTCTGATTGTAACTGCTATCGGCTGTTGTCTGAGGGACAGATTAGGAGGTGGTGTAATCCAGGGGGAATACCCTGCTACTGGACCAGCAGCCTACTACACTACAGCCCGGATCAATCCCTCTAATTTAAATGGAGCCCAGAGGTGTCTTTCTCTGTGGCACATGCAGTGAACTCAGTGTTTCACTGCAGTCGCTGGTTCAAGCCCTTCTGTCCTTCCTCATTTGCTACACAAGTCCTCTGTTCCTGAGCAGCAACATGCCAATATAGACAGCAGAATCAGCAAATGACATTGACCATGTGCACTACACAGTACACAGTACACACTACACACTACACAGTACACACTACACACTACACAGTACACACTACACACTACACAGTACACAGCACACAGTACACACTACACAGCACACACTACACAGTACACACTACACAGTACACACTACACAGTACACAGCACACAGTACACACTACACAGCACACAGTACACAGTACACACTACACAGTACACAGCACACAGTACACACTACACAGCACACAGTACACAGTACACAGCACACAGCACACAGTACACAGTACACACTACACACTACACACTACACACTACACAGCACACAGTACACACTACACACTACACAGTACACAGCACACACTACACAGCACACAGTACACACTAGACACTAAACACTACACAGCACACAGCACACAGCACACAGTACACAGTACACAGTACACACTACACACTACACACTACACAGTACACACTACACAGTACACAGCACACAGTACATAGTACACACTACACACTACACACTACACAGTAGACAGCACACAGCACACAGTACACACTACACACTACACACTACACAGTAGACAGCACACAGCACACAGTACACACTACACACTACAAACTACACAGTACACAGTACACAGCACAAATGCAGTGTCTAGTCCAGTGTGTGGTGTAGTGGGTAGTTGTGTGCAGTGGCTAGTCCAGTGTGTGGTGTAGTGGGTAGTTGTGTGCAGTGTCTAGTCCAGTGTGTGGTGTAGTGGGTAGTTGTGTGCAGTGTCTAGTCCAGTGTGTGGTGTAGTGGGTAGTTGTGTACAGTGTCTAGTCCAGTGTGTGGTGTAGTGGGTAGTTGTGTACAGTGTCTAGTCCAGTGTGTGGTGTAGTGGGTAGTTGTGTGCAGTGGCTAGTCCAGTGTGGTGTAGTGGGTAGTTGTGTGCAGTGGCTAGTCCAGTGTGTGGTGTAGTGGGTAGTTGTGTACAGTGTCTAGTCCAGTGTGTGGTGTAGTGGGTAGTTGTGTGCAGTGGCTAGCCCAGTGTGTGGTGTAGTGGGTAGTTGTGTGCAGTGTCTAGTCCAGTGTGTGGTGTAGTTGTGTACAGTGGCTAGTCCAGTGTGTGGTGTAGTGGGTAGTTGTGTGCAGTGGCTAGTCCAGTGTGTGGTGTAGTGGTGTAGTTGTGTGCAGTGTCTAGTCCAGTGTGTGTTGTAGTGGGTAGTTGTGTACAGTGACTAGTCCAGTGTGTGGTGTAGTGGGTAGTTGTGTACAGTGTCTAGTCCAGTGTGTGGTGTAGTGGGTAGTTGTGTACAGTGACTAGTCCAGTGTGTGGTGTAGTGGGTAGTTGTGTACAGTGTCTAGTCCAGTGTGTGTTGTAGTGGGTAGTTGTGTACAGTGTCTAGTCCAGTGTGTGGTGTAGTGGGTAGTTGTGTACAGTGGCTAGCCCAGTGTGTGTTGTAGTGGGTAGTTGTGTACAGTGTCTAGTCCAGTGTGTGTTGTAGTTGTGTACAGTGTCTAGTCCAGTGTGTGTTGTAGTGGGTAGTTGTGTACAGTGGCTGGTCCAGTGTGTGTTGTAGGATATTTATGTCTCAGAGATGCACTGTGTCAATGCAGGCGTTGATATCTGTTAACACAGCAATCTGTTAGCTGGCTAGAAACCTTTCATTACAAACTGATCAGATTCACATGTACTGAAACAAAATGATATTATAGTCATAGAGAGGTAATGTAACAACATGATATTACAGTCATAGAGAGGTAATGTAACAACATGATATTACAGTCATAGAGAGGTAATGTAACAACATGATATTACAGTCATAGAGAGGTAATGAAACAACATGATATTAGTCATAGAGGGGTAATGTACCACAATTATATTACAGTCAAAGAGAGGTAATGTATCAACATGATATTACAGTCAAAGAGAGGTAATGTAACAACATGATATTACAGTCATAGAGAGGTACTGTAACAACATGATATTACAGTCATAGAGAGGTAATGTAACAACATGATATTAGTCATAGAGGGGTAATGTACCACAATTATATTACAGTCAAAGAGAGGTAATGTATCAACATGATATTACAGTCAAAGAGAGGTAATGTAACAACATGATATTACAGTCATAGAGAGGTACTGTAACAACATGATATTACAGTCATAGAGAGGTAATGTAACAACATGATATTACAGTCATAGAGGGGTAATGAAACAACATGCTATTACAGTCATAGAGGGGTAATGAAACAACATGATATTACAGTCATAGAGAGGTAATGTAACAACATGATATTACAGTCATAGAGAGGTAATGTATCAACATGATAATACAGTCATAGAGAGGTAATGAAACAACATGATATTACAGTCATAGAGAGGTAATGTAACAACATGATATTACAGTCATAGAGGGGTAATGTAACAACATTATGTTACAGTCGTAGAGAGGTAATGTAACAACATGATATTATAGTCATAGAGAGGTAATGTAACAACATGATATTACAGTCATAGAGAGGTAATGTATCAACATGATAATACAGTCATAGAGAGGTAATGTAACAACATGATATTACAGTCATAGAGAGGTAATGTAACAACATGATATTACAGTCATAGAGAGGTAATGAAACAACATGATATTACAGTCATAGAGAGGTAATGTAACAACATGATATTACAGTCGTAGAGAGGTAATGTAACAACATGATATTATAGTCATAGAGAGGTAATGTAACAACATGATATTACAGTCATAGAGAGGTAATGTATCAACATGATAATACAGTCATAGAGAGGTAATGAAACAACATGATATTACAGTCATAGAGAGGTAATGTAACAACATGATATTACAGTCATAGAGAGGTAATGTATCAACATGATATTACAGTCATAGAGATGTAATGTAAAAACATGATATTACAGTCATAGAGGGGTAATGTAACAACATGATATTACAGTCATAGAGAGGTAATGTAACAACCTGATATTACAGTCATAGAGAGGTAATGTAACAACATGATATTACAGTCATAGAGGGGTAATGTAACAACATGATATTACAGTCATAGAGAGGTAATGTAACAACATGATATTACAGTCATAGAGAGGTAATGTAACAACATGATATTACAGTCATAGAGAGGTAATGTAACAACATGATATTACAGTCATAGAGAGGTAATGTAACAACATGATATTACAGTCATAGAGAGGTAATGTAACAACATGATATTACAGTCATAGAGAGGTAATGTAACAACATGATATTACAGTCATAGAGAGGTAATGTACCACAATTATATTACAGTCATAGAGAGGTAATGTAACAACATGATATTACAGTCATAGAGAGGTAATGTAACAACATGATATTACAGTCATAGAGAGGTAATGTAACAACATGATATTACAGTCATAGAGGGGTAATGAAACAACATGATATTACAGTCATAGAGAGGTAATGTAACAACATGATATTACAGTCATAGAGGGGTAATGAAACAACATGATATTACAGTCATAGAGAGGTAATGTAACAACGTGATATTACAGTCATAGAGAGGTAATGTAACAACATGATATTACAGTCATAGAGAGGTAATGTAACAACACGATATTACAGTCATAGAGAGGTAATGTAACAACATGATATTACAGTCATAGAGAGGTAATGTAACAACATGATATTACAGTCATAGAGAGGTAATGTAACAACATGATATTACAGTCATAGAGAGGTAATGTATCAACATGATAATACAGTCATAGAGAGGTAATGTAACAACATGATATTACAGTCCTAGAGAGGTAATGTATCAACATGATATTACAGTCATAGAGAGGTAATGTAACAACATGCTATTACAGTCATAGAGGGGTAATGAAACAACATGATATTACAGTCATAGAGGGGTAATGTAACAACATGATATTACAGTCATAGAGGGGTAATGAAACAACATGATATTACAGTCATAGAGGGGTAATGTAACAACATGATATTACAGTCATAGAGGGGTAATGTAACAACATGATATTACAGTCATAGAGGGGTAATGTAACAACATGATATTACAGTCATAGAGGGGTAATGAAACAACATGATATTACAGTCATAGAGGGGTAATGTAACAACATGATATTACAGTCATAGAGGGGTAATGTAACAACATGATATTACAGTCATAGAGGGGTAATGAAACAACATGATATTACAGTCATAGAGGGGTAATTCAATAATAGAATAAAAGGCACAGAGATGCACGTCATCTCTCTCTCTGTATATCTCTCTATCTCTCTCTCTCTGTATCTCTCTCTCTGTCTTCTCTGAAATGTCAACACCAGGGGCATACAGGCGGGAGGCTGTGTGTGTATGACCATGTATGTATGTATGTAAGTATGTGTGTGTGTGTGTGGTGTTGCACTGCCAGTGAGACAGCGGGCCACCGGGGGAGTCCTGCAGCTCAATGAGTCAGCATGGCAGGGAGGAGAGAGAGAGGGAGAGAGAGAGGGAGAGAGAGAGAGGGAGAGAGAGAGAGGGGGAGAGAGAGGGAGAGGGAGAGAGGGGGAGAGAGAGAGGGAGAGGGGGAGAGAGAGAGAGAGATGGTGACAGTTGTAGGGAGGGAAAGGGAGCATTGAGTGGGAGAGAGATAGAGAGGGAGGGAGAAACGGATGGAGAGAGAGGGAGATTGTATTATCCAGACTGTCTTGGGGTTAGAGTCTGAAGGCCCCTGTATTATCCAGACTGTCTCGAGGTTAGAGTCTGAAGGCCCCTGTATTATCCAGACTGTCTTGGGGTTAGAGTCTGAAGGCCCCTGTATTATCCAGACTGTCTTGGGGTTAGAGTCTGAAGGCCCCTGTATTATCCAGACTGTGTTGAGGTTAGAGTCTGAAGGCCACGGTATTATCCAGACTGTGTTGAGGTTAGAGTCTGAAGGCCCCTGTATTATCCAGACTGTCTCGGGGTTAGAGTCTGAAGGCCCCTGTATTATCCAGACTGTCTCGGGGTTAGAGTCTGAAGGCCCCTGTATTATCCAGACTGTCTTGGGGTTAGAGTCTGAAGGCCCCTGTATTATCCAGACTGTCTCGGGGTTAGAGTCTGAAGGCCCCTGTATTATCCAGACTGTGTCGAGGTTAGAGTCTGAAGGCCCCTGTATTATCCAGACCGTCAGTGTGATTTTCCTACATTCTCTCTGTGTTCTATTGGCTCAGTCACAGCTGCCTCCATCAGCAGAATATAATGGCTCTGCTTTCTGAGAGAGGCCTGCTAATTGTGTTCAGTGGGAGAGAGAGAAAGAGCGACATGTTCCCACACATTCTTTTGTAACTGTCACTTCAGGCAGTAGAGGGACATGTCTGGTCCCACTGTGTCAGAGCCATGAGGAAGTTCCAGTCACAAATGCCTCGGTCTGCCAGCCCAGCGCACTGATGCAACTGTCAAACCATTCTGGCTCTATACGGCAGCAGGCTCACCATGACAGACCCAGTGATTCCCAAGGGACTGACAGGCTGAGCTGAGACCACTGTTGCTGGTTTAGGGAAGTGGTCTGGAGAACCACCAACTTACCTGTCTGTCTTCAAGACACTCAGACAGAGACAGGGAATCAGACGTCTCCTCTGACTGAGCTCTACCAGCGACCTGAGTTCCTGGGCTGCACCGAGAGTTCATGTGTACACACACCATCTCTCCTCTCTTCTCCATCCATTCTCTCCTTAGGGCCGGCACCAATCACTAAATGTCTTTACAGTACTGTATTCTCTCCATTCAGCTCTGTACTGTATTCTCTCCATTCAGCTCTCTACTGTATTCTCTCCATTCAGATCTCTACTGTATTCTCTCCATTCAGATCTCTACTGTATTCTCTCCATTCAGCTCTCTACTGTATTCTTTCCATTCAGCTCTCTACTGTATTCTCTCCATTCAGCTCTCTACTGTATTCTCTCCATTCAGCTCTCTACTGTATTCTCTCCATTCAGCTCTCTACTGTATTCTCTCCATTCAGCTCTCTACTGTATTCTCTCCATTCAGATCTCTACTGTATTCTCTCCATTCAGCTCTCTACTGTATTCTCTCCATTCAGCTCTCTACTGTATTCTCTCCATTCAGCTCTCTACTGTATTCTCTCCATTCAGCTCTCTACTGTATTCTCTCCATTCAGCTCTCTACTGTATTCTCTCCATTCAGCTCTCTACTGTATTCTCTCCATTCAGCTCTCTACTGTATTCTCTCCATTCAGCTCTCTACTGTATTCTCTCCATTCAGCTCTCTACTGTATTCTCTCCATTCAGCTCTCTACTGTATTCTCTCCATTCAGCTCTCTACTGTATTCTCTCCATTCAAATCTCTACTGTATTCTCTCCATTCAGCTCTCTACTGTATTCTCTCCATTCAGCTCTCTACTGTATTCTCTCCATTCAGCTCTCTACTGTATTCTCTCCATTCAGCTCTCTACTGTATTCTCTCCATTCAGCTCTCTACTGTATTCTCTCCATTCAGCTCTGTACTGTATTCTCTCCATTCAGCTCTCTACTGTATTCTCTCCATTCAGCTCTCTACTGTATTCTCTCCATTCAGCTCTGTACTGTATTCTCTCCATTCAGCTCTCTACTGTTTTCTCTCCATTCAGCTCTGTACTGTATTCTCTCCATTCAGCTCTCTACTGTATTCTCTCCATTCAGGTCTGTACTGTAATCTCTCCATTCAGATCTCTACTGTATTCTCTCCATTCAGATCTCTACTGTATTCTCTCCATTCAGCTCTCTACCGTATTCTCCCCATTCAGATCTCTACTGTATTCTCTCCATTCAGCTCTCTACTGTTTTCTCTCCATTCAGCTCTGTACTGTATTCTCTCCATTCAGCTCTGTACTGTATTCCCAGTCAGACTCCGAGCATCTCAGCTAGTCTGACTCATAACGGTTTCATAACGGATAAAGAGTTGAACTGTGTTGTAGCTGGCCTTGTTCTTCTCACTGTAAGTCACCCAGGACCGCTGAGGAGGGCCGTTATAGCTACATTCACTGAGGTGGTAAATTACACAAAATGTTGATTCATTGAAGCACATTCATGAGTCGGTTTTTGTTGACCGTATGAGAGATTGAGAGATCCAGCTGTTAAGACCTTTTGTCTGGTCATGATCCAGCTATTAAGACCTTTTGTCTGGTCATGATCCAGCTGTTAAGACCTTTTATCTGATCATGATCCAGCTGTTAAGACCTTTTATCTGATCATGATCCAGCTGTTAAGACCTTTTATCTGATCATGATCCAGCTATTAAGACCTTTTGTCTGATCATGATCCAGCTATTAAGACCTTTTGTCTCGTCATGATCCAGCTATTAAGACCTTTTGTCTGGTCATGATCCAGCTATTAAGACCTTTTGTCTGGTCATGATCCAGCTATTAAGACCGTTTGTCTGGTCATGATCCAGCTATTAAGACCTTTTGTCTGGTCATCATCCAGCTGTTAAGACCTTTTGTCTGGTCATGATCCAGCTATTAAGACCTTTTGTCTGGTCATGATCCAGCTATTAAGACCTTTTATCTGATCATGATCCAGCTATTAAGACCTTTTATCTGGTCATGATCCAGCTGTTAAGACCTTTTGTCTGGTCATGATCCAGCTATTAAGACCTTTTGTCTGGTCATGGTCCAGCTATTAAGATCTACTAATGGATGTAGTGTGATAAGGCTAAGCCCTGTGTGTGTATGTCCTAAACCTCTTCTGTCATTGGTATGGTGACACTCTCTCTCCTGCAGAGGAGTCTGGCTGGTTGTCTCTCTCCCTCCTTCTGCAGAGAGGAGGCTGGCTGGTTGTCTCTCTCCCTCCTGCAGAGGAGTCTGGCTGGTTGTCTCTCTCCCTCCTGCAGAGGAGTCTGGCTGGTTGTCTCCCTCCCTCCTGCAGAGAGGAGGCTGGCTGGTTGTCTCTCCCTCCTGCAGAGAGGAGGCTGGCTGGTTGTCTCTCTCCCTCCTGCAGAGGAGTCTGGCTGGTTGTCTCTCTCCCTCCTGCAGAGAGGAGGCTGGCTGGTTGTCTCTCTCCCTCCTGCAGAGAGGAGGCTGGCTGGTTGTC
This sequence comes from Salvelinus fontinalis, assembly GCF_029448725.1. Classification (NCBI taxonomy): domain Eukaryota; kingdom Metazoa; phylum Chordata; class Actinopteri; order Salmoniformes; family Salmonidae; genus Salvelinus; species Salvelinus fontinalis. The sequence goes on along the minus strand of NW_026600872.1, from coordinate 29,346 downwards.
TCTCTCCCTCCTGCAGAGAGGAGGCTGGTTGGTTGTCTCTCTCCCTCCTGCAGAGAGGAGTCTGGCTGGTTGTCTCTCTCCCTCTTGCAGAGAGGAGGCTGGCTGGTTGTCTCTCCCTCCTGCAGAGAGGAGGCTGGCTGGTTGTCTCTCTCCCTCCTGCAGAGAGGAGGCTGGCTGGTTGTCTCTCTCCCTCCTGCAGAGAGGAGGCTGGTTGGTTGTCTCTCTCCCTCCTGCAGAGAGGAGTCTGGCTGGTTGTCTCTCTCCCTCTTGCAGAGAGGAGTCTGGCTGGTTGTCTCTCTCCCTCCTGCAGAGGAGTCTGGCTGGTTGTCTCTCTCCCTCCTGCAGAGGAGTCTGGCTGGTTGTCTCTCTCCCTCTTGCAGAGAGGAGTCTGGCTGGTTGTCTCTCTCCCTCCTGCAGAGAGGAGGCTGGCTGGTTGTCTCTCCATCCTCCTGCAGAGAGGAGGCTGGCTGGTTGTCTCTCTCCCTCCTGCAGAGAGGTGGCTGGCTGGTTGTCTCTCTCCCTCCTGCAGAGAGGAGGCTGTCTGGTTGTCTCTCTCCCTCCTGCAGAGAGGAGGCTGGCTGGTTGTCTCTCTCCCTCCTGCAGAGAGGAGGCTGGCTGGTTTTCTCTCTCCCTCCTGCAGAGAGGAGGCTGGTTGGTTGTCTCTCTTCCTCCTCCAGAGAGGAGGCTGGCTGGTTGTCTCTCTCCCTCCTCCTGCAGAGAGGAGGCTGGCTGGTTGTCTCTCCCTCCTGCAGAGAGGAGGCTGGCTGGTTGTCTCTCTCCCTCCTGCAGAGGAGTCTGGCTGGTTGTCTCTCTCCCTCCTGCAGAGAGGAGGCTGGCTGGTTGTCTCTCTCCCTCTTGCAGAGAGGAGTCTGGCTGGTTGTCTCTCTCCCTCCTGCAGAGGAGTCTGGCTGGTTGTCTCTCTCCCTCTTGCAGAGAGGAGTCTGGCTGGTTGTCTCTCTCCCTCCTGCAGAGGAGTCTGGCTGGTTGTCTCTCTCCCTCCTGCAGAGAGGAGGCTGGCTGGTTGTCTCTCTCCCTCTTGCAGAGAGGAGTCTGGCTGGTTGTCTCTCTCCCTCCTGCAGAGGAGTCTGGCTGGTTGTCTCTCTCCCTCCTGCAGAGAGGAGTCTGGCTGGTTGTCTCTCTCCCTCCTGCAGAGAGGAGGCTGGCTGGTTGTCTCTCCATCCTCCTGCAGAGAGGAGGCTGGCTGGTTGTCTCTCTCCCTCCTGCAGAGAGGTGGCTGGCTGGTTGTCTCTCTCCCTCCTGCAGAGAGGAGGCTGTCTGGTTGTCTCTCTCCCTCCTGCAGAGAGGAGGCTGGCTGGTTGTCTCTCTCCCTCCTGCAGAGAGGAGGCTGGCTGGTTTTCTCTCTCCCTCCTGCAGAGAGGAGGCTGGTTGGTTGTCTCTCTTCCTCCTCCAGAGAGGAGGCTGGCTGGTTGTCTCTCTCCCTCCTGCAGAGAGGAGGCTGGCTGGTTGTCTCTCCCTCCTGCAGAGAGGAGGCTGGCTGGTTGTCTCTCGCCCTCCTGCAGAGAGGAGTCTGGCTGGTTGTCTCTCTCCCTCCTGCAGAGAGGAGGTTGGTTGGTTGTCTCTCTCCCTCCTGCAGAGAGGAGGCTGGCTGGTTGTCTCTCTCCCTCCTTCTGCAGAGAGGAGGCTGGCTGGTTGTCTCTCTCCCTCCTTCTGCAGAGAGGAGGCTGGTTGGTTCGAAAGCCTGGAGCCTGATGTTCCCCTCACATGGCTGCCGTGACAGGGAGAAGGAGGGAGAGGAGGAGAGAGGGAGGGAGAGGAGGATAGAGATAACAAGAGAAGCGGGGGAGAGAGGCATAATGAGAAAGAAGGATCCTTTATACTGGAGGTCAATGTTCCCGTGTGTGTGTGTGTGTGTGTGTGTGTGTGTGTGTGTGTGTGTGTGTGTGTGTGTGTGTGTGTGTGCGTGTGCGTGTGTGTGTGTGTGTGTGCGTGTGCGTGTGTTTATTCTCCTGAGTCCCAGTCTCAGTATCTTACCATCACACAGCATAATACATCCTATGACCCTCAAGGTTGACCTGGTGTCCTGATTAATCATGCCCCCCTGGTATATGTGGCGACCAGAGTGATAGCATGCCTTCTGCTTCCTGTCTGTCATCCAATCCCATGGCATCAATACATAATCACTGTCATTGTTATATTAGCATGTCCTGTTGCTATTGACTTAATAAGGAACCAGCTATATAGACAGCAGGTCAGGGATGCTTGGTCTACTTTTCTCTCTCTCTCCATCTCTCGCTATCTCTCTCCATCTCTCTCCATCTCTCTCCATCTCTCTCATCTCTCTCCATCTCTCTCCATCTCTCTCCATTTCTCTCCATCTCTCCATCTCTCTCTCTCTCTCCATCTCTCTCCATCTCTCTCCATCTCTCTCCATCTCTCCATCTCTCTCCATCTCTCTCCATATCTCTCCATCTCTCTCCATATCTCTCCATCTCTCTCCATCTCTCTCCATCTCTCTCCATATCTCTCCATCTCTCTCCATCTCTCTCTATATATCTCGCTCCATCTCTCTCCATATCTCTCCATCTCTTTCCGTCTCTCTCCGTCTCTCTCCATCTCTCTCTATCTCTCCATCTCTCTCCATCTCTCTCCATCTCTCTCCATCTCTCTCCATCTCTCTCCATCTCTCCATCTCTCTCCATCTCTCTCCATCTCTCCATCTCTCTCTATATATCTCGCTCCATCTCTCTCCATCTCTCTCCATATCTCTCCATCTCTCTCCATATCTCTCCATCTCTCTCCATCTCTCTCCATCTCTCTCCATCTCTCTCCATCTCTCTCCATCTCTCCATCTCTCTCTCTATATATCTCTCTCCATCTCTCTCTCTCTATATCTCTCTCCATCTCTCTCCATCTCTCTGCATCTCTCTATCTCTCTCTATCTCTCTGCATCTCTCTGCATCTCTCTCGCTATCTCTCGCTATCTCTCTCCATCTCTCTCCATCTCTCTCCATCTCTCTCCATCTTGCTCCATCTCTCTGCATCTCTCTCGCTATCTCTCTCTATCTCTCTCCATCTCTCTCCATCTCTCTCCATCTCTCTCCATCTCGCTCCATCTCGCTCCATCTCTCTCCATCTCTCCATCTCTCTCCATCTCTCTCCATCTCTCTCTCTATATATCTCTCTCCATCTCTCTCTCTCTATATCTCTCTCCATCTCTCTCCATCTCTCTGCATCTCTCTATCTCTCTCTATCTCTCTGCATCTCTCTCGCTATCTCTCGCTATCTCTCTCCATCTCTCTCCATCTTGCTCCATCTCTCTGCATCTCTCTCGCTATCTCTCGCTATCTCTCTCCATCTCTCTCCATCTCTCTGCATCTCTCTCGCTATCTCTCGCTATCTCTCGCTATCTCTCTCCATCTCTCTCCCTCTCCATCTCTCTCCATCTCTCTCCATCTCTCTCTATCTCTCTCCATCTCTCTCCATCTCTCTCCCTCTCCATCTCTCTCCATCTCTCTCCATCTCTCTCCATCTCTCTCTATCTCTCTCCATCTCTCTCCATTTCTCTCCATTTCTCTCCATCTCTCTCAATTCAATTCAAGGGGTTTTATTGGCATGGGAAACATATGTTAACAAGTAGATAATAAACTAAAGTTAAATAAACAATAAAAATGAACAGTAAACATTACACTCACAGAAGTTCCAAAATAATAAAGACATTTAAAATGTCATATTATGTATATTTACAGTGTTGTAACAATGTGCAAATAGCTAAAGTACATAAGGGAAAATAAATAAACATAAATATGGGTTGTATTTACAATGGTGTTTGTTCTTCACTGGTTGCCCTTTTCTTGTGGCAACAGGTCACAAATTTTGCTGCTGTGATGCACACTGGTATTTCACCCAGTAGATATGGGAGTTTATCAAAATTGGATTTGTTTTGGAATTCTTTGTGGATCTGTGTAATCTGAGGGAAATATGTGTCTCTAATATGGTAGAACATTTGGCAGGAGGTTAGGAAGTGCAGCTCAGTTTCCACCTCATTTTGTGGGCAGTGTGCACATAGCCTGTCTTCTCTTGAGAGCCAGGTCTGCCTACAGCGACCTTTCTCAATAGCAGGGCTATGCTCACTGAGTCTGTACATAGTCAAAGCTTTCCTTACGTTTGGGTCAGTCACAGTGGTCAGGTATTCTGCCACTGTGTTCTCTCTGTTTAGGGCCAAATAGCATTCTAGTTTGCTCTGTTTTTTTGTTAATTCTTTCCAATGTGTCAAGTAATTATCTTTTTGTTTTCTCATGATTTGGTTGGGTCTAATTGTGTTGCTGTCCTGGGGCTCTGTGGGGTCTGTTTGTGTTTGTGACCAGGGCCCCAGGACCAGGTTGCTTAAGGGGACTCTTCTCCAGGTTCATCTCTCTGTAGGTGATGGCTTTGTTATGGAAGATTTGGGAATTGTTCCCTTTTAGGCGGTTGTAGAATTTCACGGCTCTTTTCTGGATTTTGATAATTTGTGGGTATCGGCCTAATTCTGCTCTGCATGCATTATTTGGTGTTCTACGTTGTACAAGGAGGATATTTTTCAAAATTCTGAATGCAGTGTCAATTTGGTGTTTGTCCCATTTTGTGAAACCTTGGTTGGTGAGCGGATCCCAGACCTCACAACCATAAAGGGCAATGGGTTCTATAACTGATTCCAGTATTTTTAGCCAGATCCTAATTGGTATGTCAACTGTTATGTTCCTTTTGATGGCATAGAAGGCCCTTCTTGCCTTGTAGTCTCTACTCCAACAGCATGGTGACTGTCATCTCTCTCTCTCTCTCTCTCTCTCTCTCTCTCTCTCTCTCTCTCTCTCTCTCTCTCTCTCTCTCTCTCTCTCTCTCTCTCTCTCTCTCTCTCTCTCTCTCTCTCTCTCTCTCTCTCTCTCTCTCTCCCTGTCTCTCTCCCTGTCTCCTCTCTCTCTCTCGCTCTCCCTGTCTCCTCTCTCTTCCTCCGATCTTGATTTCCTTTTCTCTTTTTCTCCATACTCCACCTTCTCTCTCTCTCATGTCTTTCTCCATCTCTCCTCTCATCCTCTCTCATGTCTTTGTCCATCTCTCCTCTCATCCTCTCTCATGTCTTTGTCCATCTCTCCTCTCATCCTCTCTCATGTCTTTCTCCATCTCTCCTCTCATCCTCTCTCATGTCTTTCTCCATCTCTCCTCTCATCCTCTCTCATGTCTTTCTCCATCTCTCCTCTCATCCTCTCTCATGTCTTTGTCCATCTCTCCTCTCATCCTCTCTCATGTCTTTCTCCATCTCTCCTCTCATCCTCTCCTGCTGATTCATGTTGGATGCAGGGAGCGATAGCATCTTCACCTCCTGTCTTTTTTTCTCCCTCTCTCTTTCCTTGAGTTGCGATGTCGCTGGGCATGGAAGTCAATTCAGGAGGAGAAATTATTGTGTGAGCAGCAGAAGGGAAGGGGTGTGTGTGTGTGTGTGTCTGTGTGGTGTGTGTGTGTAATATGTGTGTGAAGGGGGTGCTAATCACCTGGTTGGAAGTTTGTTAGGGGTGGGGGAGGGTGTGTGCCTGAGGACACCACAGTGATGCCAGCTGGCACACTAACAGTAGTCCAGGGATCAGTTCTTCTCTGGGTCAGGGAGTGTTGTAGTCAGGTCTTCTCTGGGTCAGGGAGTGTTGTAGTCAGTTCTTCTCTGGGTCAGGGAGTGTTGTAGTCAGGTCTTCTCTGGGTCAGGGAGTGTTGTAGTCAGTTCTTCTCTGGGTCAGGGAGTGCTGTAGTCAGTTCTTCTCTGGGTCAGGGAGTGTTGTAGTCAGTTCTTCTCTGGTCAGGGAGTGTTGTAGTCAGGTCTTCACTGGGTCAGGGAGTGTTGTAATCAGTTCTTCTCTGGGTCAGGGAGTGTTGTAGTCAGTTCTTCTCTGGGTCAGGGAGTGCTGTAGTCAGGTCTTCTCTGGGTCAGGGAGTGCTGTAGTCAGTTCTTCTCTGGGTCAGGGAGTGCTGTAGTCAGTTCTTCACTGGGCCAGGGAGTGCTGTAGTCAGTTCTTCTCTGGGTCAGGGAGTGTTGTAGTCAGTTCTTCTCTGGTCAGGGAGTGTTGTAGTCAGTTCGTCTCTGGGTCAGGGAGTGCTGTAGTCAGTTCTTCTCTGGGTCAGGGAGTGCTGTAGTCAGTTCTTCTCTGGTCAGGGAGTGTTGTAGTCAGTTCTTCTCTGGGTCAGGGAGTGCTGTAGTCAGTTCTTCTCTGGATCAGGGAGTGCTGTAGTCAGTTCTTCTCTGGTCAGGGAGTGCTGTAGTCAGGTCCTGTTCTTCTCTGGGTCAGGGAGTGTTGTAGTCAGTTCTTCTCTGGGTCAGGGAGTGTTGTAGTCAGTTCTTCTCTGGGTCAGGGAGTGCTGTAGTCAGTTCTTCTCTGGTCAGGGAGTGCTGTAGTCAGGTCCTGTTCTTCTCTGGGTCAGGGAGTGCTGTAGTCAGTTCTTCTCTGGGTCAGGGAGTGCTGTAGTCAGTTCTTCTCTGGGTCAGGGAGTGTTGTAGTCAGTTCTTCTCTGGGTCAGGGAGTGTTGTAGTCAGTTCTTCTCTGGGTCAGGGAGTGTTGTAGTCAGTTCTTCTCTGGGTCAGGGAGTGTTGTAGTCAGTTCTTCTCTGAGCCAGGGAGTGTTGTAGTCAGTTCTTCTCTGGGTCAGGGAGTGTTGTAGTCAGTTCTTCTCTGGGTCAGGGAGTGTTGTAGTCAGGTCTTCTCTGGGTCAGGGAGTGTTGTAGTCAGTTCTTCTCTGGGTCAGGGAGTGCTGTAGTCAGTTCTTCTCTGGTCAGGGAGTGTTGTAGTCAGGTCCTGTTCTTCTCTGGGTCAGGGAGTGCTGTAGTCAGTTCTTCTCTGGGTCAGGGAGTGCTGTAGTCAGTTCTTCTCTGGGTCAGGGAGTGTTGTAGTCAGTTCTTCTCTGGGTCAGGGAGTGTTGTAGTCAGTTCTTCTCTGGATCAGGGAGTGTTGTAGTCAGTTCTTCTCTGGATCAGGGAGTGTTGTAGTCAGTTCTTCTCTGGGTCAGGGAGTGTTGTAGTCAGTTCTTCTCTGGGGCAGGGAGTGCTGTAGTCAGTTCTTCTCTGGGTCAGGGAGTGTTGTAGTCAGTTCTTCTCTGGGTCAGGGAGTGTTGTAGTCAGGTCCTGTTCTTCTCTGGGTCAGGGAGTGTTGTAGTCAGTTCTTCTCTGGGTCAGGGAGTGTTGTAGTCAGTTCTTCTCTGGGTCAGGGAGTGTTGTAGTCAGTTCTTCTCTGGGTCAGGGAGTGTTGTAGTCAGTTCTTCTCTGGGTCAGGGAGTGTTGTAGTCAGTTCTTCTCTGGGTCAGGGAGTGTTGTAGTCAGGTCCTGTTCTTCTCTGGGTCAGGGAGTGTTGTAGTCAGTTCTTCTCTGGGTCAGGGAGTGCTGTAGTCAGTTCTTCTCTGGTCAGGGAGTGTTGTAGTCAGGTCCTGTTCTTCTCTGGGTCAGGGAGTGCTGTAGTCAGTTCTTCTCTGGGTCAGGGAGTGCTGTAGTCAGTTCTTCTCTGGGTCAGGGAGTGCTGTAGTCAGTTCTTCTCTGGGTCAGGGAGTGCTGTAGTCAGTTCTTCTCTGGGTCAGGGAGTGTTGTAGTCAGTTCTTCTCTGGGTCAGGGAGTGCTATAGTCAGTTCTTCTTTTTTTCTCTTCCCTCGTTCTTTTTTGTTTCCCTTGAGTCTTGACTTTCACTCACCCCTACGTATGTGATCACACCGTCCTCTCTTCCGCTCCTCATCTGTCCTGTGTGTTGTGTGTGTTTGCTCTTGTCTGTGTGTGTATGAGAGAGACAACGTCATTCACTCAGCACCACTCACAGATGGCTGATGTTGCTTAGTAACCAGGTCGTCTGTGGAATCATGACAGACTGCCCCTTCGTTGTCGAGAGAGAGAGAGAGAGAGAGAGAGAGAGAGAGAGAGAGAGAGAGAGAGAGAGAGAGAGAGAGAGAGAGAGAGAGAGAGAGAGAGAGAGAGAGAGAGAGAGAGAGAGAGAGAGAGAGAGAGAGAGAGAGAGAGAGAGAGAGAGAGAGAGAGAGAGAGAGAGAGAAGAGAGAGAGAGAGAGAGAGAGAGAGAGAGAGAGAGAGAGAGAGAGAGAGAGAGAGAGAGAGAGAGAGAGAGAGAGAGAGAGAGAGAGAGAGAGAGAGAGAGAGAGAGAGAGAGAGAGAGAGAGAGAGAGAGAGAGAGAGAGAGAGAGAGAGAGAGAGACACACAGACAGAGAGAGAGAGACACACAGACAGAGAGAGAGAGACACACAGACAGAGAGAGAGAGACACAGAGACAGAGACACAGAGACACAGACAGAGAGAGACACAGAGACAGAGAGAGAGAGAGAGACACAGAGAGAGAGACATACAGAGAGAGAGACACACAGAGAGAGAGACATACAGAGAGAGTATTATCCAGACTGTCTTGGGGTTAGAGTCTGAAGGCCCCTGTATTCTAGATATTCTAGAATGAGCTCTGTGGAGTATACAGTATATAATACACAGTGTGTATCAATGTGAAGTGACCAGTGTTCAATGTCTCTATATACATGGAACAGCAGTGATGTTTGTGAGTGTCGGTGTGTATATGTGAGGGCAAGAGACTATATGTGTGTTTTTGTGTGGGTGGGTGTATGTTTGCAAAAATCTCTCTAAGATGCAGGGCAGAGTACAGGGCAGATGGACAGCTATCGATGGCTCTTCCACAGTCTGATGGCCTGGTGATAGAATCTGTCTCGGAGTCTGTTGGTCTGAGATCTGATGCTCCTGGACCATCTGACTGTAGCAGAATGAACACTCCATGGCTGAGGTCCCTAATGATCTTCCTGGCCTTCCTTCCACACTGAGGGGCGTAAATGTCCCTGAGGGCAGGCGGCGTCCCCCCGGTGGTCAGACGGCGCCCCCCCGGTGGGCGGGCGGCGTCCCCCCGGTGGTCAGACGGCGTCCCCCCGGTGGGCAGGCGGCGTCCCCCCGGTGGTCAGGCGGCGCTCCCCGGTGGTCAGGCGGCGTCCCCACGGTGGTCAGGCGGCGCCCCCCGGTGGGCAGGCGGCGTCCCCCCGGTGGTCAGGCGGCGTCCCCCCGGTGGTCAGGCGGCGTCCCCCCGGTGGTCAGACGGCGTCCCTCCGGTGGTCAGGCGGCGCCCCCCCGGGTGGTCAGACGGCGTCCCCCCCGTGGTCAGGTTCCTAACCAGGGTCTGAGTTTTAGTGAGCTGATCTATTGCATTTCTATACCATTTAGAGAACAGCAAGAACACAATGACTCCATGATCACAATGGCTGCTGCCTCCACCTCAGTCCATCTACAGACACACAGCCTACTGGCTATACTGTTCGCCCCATACACATTAACTCAGCACTAAAAGTTAGCATTTAATATGTACAGAGGGATCTGAACATTATCAGTAACAAGTTATCAAATGAGTTTGCTTTACAGAACTATTTATTTAGCAGTTTTACTGCTAACTGGTTTAAAAGAGAATATTACTGTCGTTTAAAAGAGAACATTACAGTTTGATTATGATCCTGCTGGCCAATTAGCAGTTTTAAAGCTAATTTCCAGCAATTCTAAACATTTCCCCATGACTAATGCCATGTTACTATGATATCTGAGCTCTTCCTTCTGTCTCCTGTAGTCCACAATCAGCTCCTTGGTTTTGTAGACGTTGAGGGAGAGGTTAATGTCCTTTCACCACTCCACCAGGGCTCTGACCTCCTCCCTGTAGGCTGTGTCGTCGTTGTTGGTGATCAGGCCTACCACTGTAGTGTCGTCCTACCACTGTCGTGTCGTCCTACCACTGTAGTGTCGTCCTACCACTGTAGTGTCGTCCTACCACTGTCGTGTCGTCCTACCACTGTCGTGTCGTCCTACCACTGTCGTGTCGTCCTACCACTGTAGTGTCGTCCTACCACTGTAGTGTCGTCCTACCACTGTTGTGTCGTCCTACCACTGTAGTGTCGTCCTACCACTGTCGTGTCGTCCTACCACTGTAGTGTCGTCCTACCACTGTAGTGTCGTCCTACCACTGTCGTGTCGTCTTTCCACTGTCGTGTCGTCCTACCACTGTCGTGTCGTCCTACCACTGTCGTGTCGTCCTACCACTGTCGTGTCGTCCTACCACTGTCGTGTCGTCCTACCACTGTCGTGTCGTCCTACCACTGTCGTGTCGTCCTACCACTGCCGTGTCGTCCTACCACTATAGTGTCATCCTACGACTGTCGTGTCGTCCTACCACTGTCGTGTCGTCCTACCACTGTCGTGTCGTCCTACCACTGTCGTGTCGTCCTACCACTGTAGTGTCGTCCTACCACTGCCGTGTCGTCCTACCACTGTCGTGTCGTCCTACCACTGTCGTGTCGTCCTACCAATGTCGTGTCGTCCTACCACTGTCGTGTCGTCCTACCAATGTCGTGTCGTCCTACCACTGTTGTGTCGTCCTACCACTGTAGTGTCGTCCTACCACTGTCGTGTCGTCCTACCACTGTCGTGTCGTCCTACCACTGTAGTGTCGTCCTACCACTGTCGTGTCGTCCTACCACTGTAGTGTCGTCCTACCACTGTAGTGTCGTCCTACCACTGTCGTGTCGTCCTACCACTGTCGTGTCGTCCTACCACTGTCGTGTCGTCTTACCACTGTCGTGTCGTCCTACCACTGTAGTGTCGTCCTACCACTGTAGTGTCGTCCTACCACTGTTGTGTCGTCCTACCACTGTAGTGTCGTCCTACCACTGTAGTGTCGTCCTACCACTGTAGTGTCGTCCTACCACTGTTGTGTCGTCTTACCACTGTAGTGTCGTCCTACCACTGTCGTGTCGTCCTACCACTGTTGTGTCGTCCTACCACTGTAGTGTCGTCCTACCACTGTAGTGTCGTCCTACCACTGTCGTGTCGTCCTACCACTGTCGTGTCGTCCTACCACTGTAGTGTCGTCCTACCACTGTCGTGTCGTCCTACCACTGTAGTGTCGTCCTACCACTGTCGTGTCGTCCTACCACTGTCGTGTCATCCTACCACTGTCGTGTCGTCCTACCACTGTCGTGTCGTCCTACCACTGTCGTGTCGTCCTACCACTGTAGTGTCGTCCTACCACTGTCGTGTCATCCTACCACTGTCGTGTCATCCTACCACTGTAGTGTCATCCTACCACTGTAGTGTCATCCTACCACTGTTGTGTCATCTGCAAACCTTTATCGTTCAGTTCCAATCTTATATCAAATACCTGGCATAGACATTTCTTGACTGATTTAGTTACCCAGTCGTGGGTGGACCGGGAGTACAGGTTGGGGATGAGCACACACCCCGGTGTGGCAGAGGTGTTGTTGCCTACCACCTGGGGTCGGTCCCGTCAGGAAATACAGGATCCAGTTGCACATGGAGGAGTTCAGAACCAGGGCTCTGAGCTTAGTGACGAGCTTGGAGTGTATACATGAGCTTAGTGACGATCTTGGAGGGTATACCTGAGCTTAGTGACGAGCTTGGGGGGTATACCTGAGCTTAGTGACGAGCATGGAGGGTATACCTGAGCTTAGTGACGAGCTTGGAGGGTATACCTGAGCTTAGTGACGAGCTTGGAGTGTATACCTGAGCTTAGTGACGAGCATGGAGGGTATACCTGAGCTTAGTGACGAGCTTGGAGGGTATACCTGAGCTTAGTGACGAGCTTGGAGGGTATACCTGAGCTTAGTGACGAGCTTGGAGGGTATACCTGAGCTTAGTGACGAGCTTGGAGGGTATACCTGAGCTTAGTGACGAGCTTGGAGGGTATACCTGAGCTTAGTGACGAGCTTGGAGGGTATACCTGAGCTTAGTGACGAGGTTGGAGGGTATACCTGAGCTTAGTGACGAGCTTGGAGGGTATACCTGAGCTTAGTGACGAGCTTGGAGGGTATACCTGAGCTTAGTGACGAGCTTGGAGGGTATACCTGAGCTTAGTGACGAGCTTGGGGGTATACTTGAGCTTCGTGACGAGCTTGGAGGGTATACCTGAGCTTAGTGACGATCTTGGAGGGTATACCTGAGCTTAGTGACGAGCTTAGAGGGTATACCTGAGCTTAGTGACGAGCTTGGAGGATATACCTGAGCTTAGTGACGAGCTTGGAGGGTATACCTGAGCTTAGTGACGAGCTTGGAGGGTATACCTGAGCTTAGTGGCGAGCTTGGAGGATATACATGAGCTTAGTGACGAGCTTGGAGGGTATACCTGAGCTTAGTGACGAGCTTGGAGGGTATACCTGAGCTTAGTGACGAGCTTGGAGGGTATACCTGAGCTTAGTGATGAGTTTGGAGGGTATACCTGAGCTTAGTGATGAGCTTGGAGGGTATACCTGAGCTTAGTGATGAGCTTGGAGGATATACCTGAGCTTAGTGACGATCTTGGAGGGTATACCTGAGCTTAGTGACGAGCTTGGAGGGTATACCTGAGCTTAGTGACGATCTTGGAGGGTATACCTGAGCTTAGTGACGAGCTTGGAGGGTATACCTGAGCTTAGTGACGAACTTGGAGGGTATACCTGAGCTTAGTGATGAGCTTGGAGGGTATACCTGAGCTTAGTGACGAGCTTGGAGGATATACCTGAGCTTAGTGATGAGCTTGGAGGGTATACCTGAGCTTAGTGACGAGCTTGGAGGGTATACCTGAGCTTAGTGACGAGCTTGGAGGGTATACCTGAGCTTAGTGACGAACTTGGAGGGTATACCTGAGCTTAGTGATGAGCTTGGAGGGTATACCTGAGCTTAGTGACGAGCTTGGAGGGTATACCTGAGCTTAGTGATGAGCTTGGGGGGTATACCTGAGCTTAGTGACGAGCTTGGAGGGTATACCTGAGCTTAGTGATGAAGCTTGGAGGGTATACTATGGTGTTGAAGGCTGAGCTGTAGTCCATAAACAGTATTCCCACATAGGTATTCACATCGGTATTCCTCTTGCCCAGGTGGGATAGGGCGGTGTGGAGATCTTTTTGGATGCTATTCAAGTTGTGTCAGGTAAGGTGGAGCTGATATGGTCCTTGACTCTTAAAGCACTTCAGGATGACAGAGGGGAAGCTACAGGGTGATAGTCATTTGGTTCAGTCAGCTTGTTTAGGCATAGGAACAATGATGGACATATTGAAACATGTGGGGACAGCAGACTGGCATAGGGAGAGATTGAATATGTCCGTGAACACTCCTGCCAGATTATCTGCGCATGCTCTTAGGACGTGGCTCGGGGATGCCATCTGGGCCGGCAGCCTTGCGAGAGTTTACACGCTTTAAATATTTACTCGAGAACCCACAATCCTCTTGGGCCTGCGTCGGTGGTCGGTGTGGTTTTTCTCTAAGCATTTAAAAAAAATGAGTTTTCCCAGCAAACCAGGAACGTTCCCAGAACATTAGTTAAGATTCCATTAGGTTCTAGTTAGGGTTTTATCTAACATTGGGACGATAACGTCCCAAAAACATTGAGAGAATGCTTTTGATAACAAAATATTTGTATTTGTCCCAGAAAATGTCTAAATGAAATATCCTTTGGAATATTCTCCTAACATTCACTAAAATGTTGTACACAACATCGGTAACAACAATTACAGATCATTGTTCAAACGTTCTCATAAGCAACACAACTGTGTTTTGGGAACATATCTCTCGTCATGTCCACATAATGTTCCCAATACCTAATGAAACGTTCTGGGACCCTTTAAAGAACAGACAGAATGTTTTCTGGGAACGTTCTTGCAACATCATGTGAATGTTTTTTACACCCTAAAAGAAACATTGTAGAATCATCCAACTGGACAGTTGTTGTGTTTTGGGAACATATTCCCCCTCCACCCTCTGATGGTGTGGATAACTAATACTGTCTCCAGAGAAACTTATATTTGAATAAAGATCAGTTTTATTAAATTAATATAGGTGGAATTATGTGTTTTTGTCTGGGGTCACAATGACCCCAAATGAATTATTTTAAAGTCCATATTGATACAGAAACACTGAACAGGCTTTGATTAAAACACTGAGGAAAGATCAACTGCTTCTGTAGTGTTAGTTATATAAGCAATAAGGCCCGAGGGGTTGTGGTATATGGCCAATATACCATAGAGCACGACACAACGCGGAGTGCCTGGATACAGCCCTTAGCCGTGGCATATTGGCCATATATCACAAACTATGGAAGGTGTTCCTAATGTTTTGAACACTCAGTGTATATTTTAAATAAAACCTACGTTACTGTATTTACAAACCACTTTACAGTCCCATCAGAAATATACATTTCAAAACATATTTCAAATAAATGCACATTAACATATTTACAACTTTTAACATGTCATAGTTTTTGTAAGATCCTCTCAGACTGTCCTTGGTGAGACACGGTATGTAGCTTTAAAGCGCAGGTACGACTCCAGACACCTGATCGCCACATCATCCACCTCAGGGTCAAACTTGTTAGCGATGAGGTGGCGATGTTGTAGGAGCCACCGGAGATCTCCAGCCCCGTAGACACAAACGGACCTCCTGTAGACACCCGAGCAGGGTGGATATGGGGCTCCGTTCCTCACATCTCCTTCCAGGGAACGCCACTTCACGATGCGAGCAATGGCGTTCATGTCTGATTCTTGGTACTTGATGTGCGGAGGGTTAGACCCTGGCACAGAGGGCATGCGCTGCAGGGTGGCCCACAGGTGTTCATCAGGACTGTAGGTGTCCTTCTCCCACTCCAACAGCGCCCGGACCTCCTGAGACTCCATCACGTGACGGACGAAGGCCCTGGACACCAGGAAGTAGGCGTTGCCAGAGAACATGGGGGTGCTGATTGGAGGAGGGCTCTTCCTAACGTTCGTCTTGACCACCATGTTGTTTGTGATTTTGTGGTGAAACTGCCATCTGCTGTTTTTATAGTCCTCGGTGGTCTCTGACTCCAGGCTGTTCCTCCCGTTCTGCAGCTTGAGGGCCTGAACCATCTCAGCGTTGGTCTTAATGGGGAAGTCTGTTCCACAGGTGTTGATCAGGTACCTCCACTGGACAGGTGACTTCAGGAGATCCTCCATACAGTTCAGATCAGCCTGCACTCTGGACCAGGAGGCGTATACCACACTCTCTAACTTACTGGCCACAAACACATTAGGCAGACAGGACACGATAGCCCTCACTGCCGTCCTGAAGTCCACGGATGACTTCTGGTCGATGTGAACGCAGTACACGTTCTGAGGAGTGTACACGGCACGTAGGAGCCGCTCAAACATCTCGATCTTGTCATTGATGACCATGGAGTAGGCGACGGGGAACTCCTTCTCCTCCTGACTGAGAGGAACGGTGATGAACTCTCTTTCTGTAACGTACCTCTGACAGTCCTGAGTCACGTTGTGGTAGAACGCCTCTGACAGCAGCTGCTGTTTCTTCATAGTCTTCAGCAGGAGGCTGAGCTGCTCCCTCTCCAGACCCTCCAGGTCTCCCTGGATGATGGCTGAGCAGGCCGGCAGGTCGGCAGCGTAGTCCAGGGGCAGGAGGTCCAGAGCGGGGAGGGGACTCCTGTCAGAGCCCGGCGGGTGTCTGAGAACGATCCACAGGAGCAGAGAGACGGATCCACTCAGGAGGATCAGCGATAAGTTCATGAAGAATCTCTGAGACCTGGACAACCGAACAGAAGCCATGACTAGTCCATATTATCTTTCTATGTCAGGTTTCTCCTTGAAGAATTTAAGAGTTGCACTACGCCACCTTGTGGACTGGTTGCGCCACTGTCATTTAAAAAAACGTTATTTGTAATAATTTAAGGCCTGGCACCACACCCTAATGGACTATTTCTTTGCTTTAGATTGCAGGAAATATCCTCCATCCTGCTGTACTCAGTAGTGCCTCCTTGTTAAAAAAGATCCTTGGGAGAACCCTGTATGTGGTATTGTCTTTGTGGTATTAGTATCTATCAACACCACAGCTGAGGAGGATGAGTTGCATACCGCTGAGCAACAGAAAGATGTGTCTCACCAGCACCTCACAGCTCAAATAAATGACACACACCTCTGTTTAAAAGGAAGAGGTGGAATTTAACTCTAGTGGGAGTTGTCTATGGGCATGGTGTATACACTATGGGCGTGGCCTTTCTATAAACACTCTAGTGGGTGTGGCCTTTCTGTAAACACTCTGTGGGCGTGGCCTTACTGTTAACACTCTAGTGGGCGTGGCCTTACTGTTAACGCTCTAGTGGGCGTGGCCTTTCTGTGAACACTCTATGGGCGTGGACATACTGTTAACACTCTAGTGGGCGTGGCCTTACTGTTAACACTCTATGGGCATGGACTTACTGTTAACACTCTATGGGCGTGGCCTTTCTGTTAACACTCTATGGGCGTGGACTTACTGTTAACACTCTATGGGCGTGGACATACTGTTAACACTCTAGTGGGCGTGGCCTTACTGTTAACACTCTATGGGCGTGGACATACTGTTAACACTCTAGTGGGCGTGGCTCCACTGTTAACACTAGTGGGCGTGGCCTTACTGTTAACACTAGTGGGCGTGGCCTTACTGTTAACACTCTATGGGCATGGACTTACTGTTAACACTCTAGTGGGCGTGGCCGTACTGTTAACACTCTATGGGTGTGGACTTACTGTTAACACTCTAGTGGGCGTGGCCTTACTGTTAACACTAGTGGGCGTGGCCTTACTGTTAACACTCTATGGGCGTGTCAGACCAGGGAGGAAAAGCTCTGTAGCAGTCTAGGTTGTTCCTGTATGTGATTTGTTTCCTGGTCAGCGTTGTGACACACGCCGTACAGTCCTAACATGACTGAGCCTCTCACGTTAAACAACTGTCTTTCCTCTAGTTTGAGCCGCGGGTCAAAGCAGCATCATAAACGTATTCAGTCAGACGTTTACCTTGCCGTACACAGTTGAAATATCTAGCCCAAACATTTTGCACACAATATTTTATACACAGCAGATTTTTAAAGGACCATGGACAAAATGTCACACTGCTGGCGTTGTCACAGTCGTATTGACTAACATCTTCGACCTCATATTACCAGGCCACAATAACATCCCTCAGCTCCTTTTACCGTTGACACCAGATAGGCTCATTATTTGAATATTGAAATCATTTTTACTTTCGTTCCATGAATCCTTCAACATTTCACAATGTCACCTTTATACACCCACAGGAACACAGTTTGTACAGGTCTACAGGGGTTAGATGACAGCTGTTGATGGTTAAACATGATCTTTTATCACATCCTGGCTGCAGGTTGATATCCGTGACAAACATCCTAGACTCATTTTACAACTCGTACAGCAAACACAGCCAGGTCTCAAAGGCAGAGTTGAGGCTGAGATTCATTTAAAAAAAATGTGTTCATGATTGATGTTGAACATCGGTATTTTGGACCTCCATTGATGTCAGATAGGTACATTATCTACATGTCACCTTTTTCCACCCGTCCAGAGCCTTGTCTTTAGAGAGTTAGCTCAACTTTTAGAACTTAGAATATTGTTATAATTCTAGACATCCCCTTTTATAGCATGGATGTATAAAGGACTCATGGATGTATAAAGGACTCGTGGATGTATAAAGGACTCGTGGATGTATAAAGGACTCGTGGATGTATAAAGGACTCGTGGATGTTTAAAGGACTCGTGGATGTATAAAGGACTCGTGGATGTATAAAGGACTCGTGGATGTATAAAGGACTCGTGGATGTATAAAGGACTCGTGGATGTATAAAGGACTCGTGGATGTATAAAGGACTCGTGGATGTATAAAGGACTCGTGGATGTATAAAGGACTCATGGATGTATAAAGGACTCGTGGATGTATAAAGGACTCATGGATGTTTAAAGGACTCATGGAATGGCAGTAAAATGATTTCCTATTTTATTTACAAACTGTAGCTGAGGCAGGAAGAACTACAAACTGTAACTGAGTCAGGAATAACTACAAACTATAACTGAGGCAGGAAGAACTACAAACTGTAACTGAGGCAGGAAGAACTACAAACTGTAACTGAGGCAGGAATAACTACAAACTGTAACTGAGTCAGGAATAACTACAAACTATAACTGAGGCAGGAAGAACTACAAACTGTAACTGAGGCAGGAAGAACTACAAACTATAACTGAGGCAGGAAGAACTACAAACTGTAACTGATATCAAGGCAGGAAGAACTGCCCACTAGTAGGCTTGGGTGATATGCCATATACCGGGGTATTTCTAAATACTGACGGTATGTGCGTGCTACTCCACTGCTTATTAGCATAAATTGAGTATAACTATAGAAATATAAGATGTGTCAAATAAATGATATGCAGCTCAGGGCTCCAGCGATGCGTTTGGTTTGTATACTTGCTAAGTGGCTAAATGTCAAGATCAAACTTCTTGGTTTCAGCAGAGATATTCAACCCCCTCCTGGATCAAGATCCCTGTTGCCTAAATTGTTTAGTGAAAAGCGCCCCTTGGGTATAATTGCGGTAATAACGTGGTATGGTACAGAAACGGTATGATGGTATGAACATCTGGCTACCACCCAACCCACTAGTGATTATTGTTGTTGTCCCCTGTCTGTCAGATGACTGCTGTTGAGATGGAGAAGGAATTGCTCTGGCCTTGATTGGCTGTCTGTGTAGTACACTGTTTGTTCTGAATGTTGGCCTAACTCTCTCTGTTATGGTCGGGTGATGAAGAAACATTACTGGGGCAATATGATGATGATGATGAAGATACCAACGCTAATTCTGAGTATTGTACTGTAACAGTGAAAATAGACACAGTACTCAATCACTACTTCCTCCGTCTGTACCATCTTACCTCTGTTACACTTGACTTAATTCCTCCCTTTCCCACCCCTCTCCCCTCTCTCCTCCTTCTCTCTCCTCTCTCTCCCCTCCTCTCCTCTCCCCCCTCTCTCTCCCCCCTCTCTCCTCTCTCCCCCTCTCTCCTCTCCCCTCTACCCTCTCTCCCCTCTACCCTCTCTCCTCTCTCCCCCCTTCTCTCCTCTCTCCTCTCTCCCCCTCTCCCCCCCCCCCTCTCTCCTCTCCCCTTCTCTCCCCCTCTCTCCCCCTCTCTCTCCCCTCCCCCTCTCTCTCCTCAGCACCTCCAGATGACGGTGCAGGCCCTGCAGGATGAGTTGAGGACCCAGAGAGATCTGAATCAGTTGTTCCAGCAGGACTGTAGTGGAGGGAGTCCGGGAGAACCTCTGTCATTTGAACCCACTGAGGAGAACTTCCACAGGCTCCAAGCTGAACACCAGCGACAGGTGAGGTCTAGTTTCAGAAAGCTGCTCTGAGTCCTGATCTAGGATCTGTTCATATAATCTAATTAGCCCTCCTATTCAGAGATGCTTTCTGGATAAGGGCCCAGGTCTATTTTCACTTTTAATAAGATTTTAAAAAACGAGTTTGCCCATAAAGTTTACACAGAATGGAAATGTAGAAAACACACAGTGAACATTTACATGTCAGTTCATCAGAGTCTTATTTCGGACTCTGTACTTTATTCAGCATCAGGCTCACACTATCTCATTTCAGTTGTCAGAAGGCTCCTCTGAAGAACTTGAGCAATGCAATGCTAATGGACATTAAACAGTACAACAAGTAAAAATAACTAACTAACCTAATTTAGAAATATCACAATCACGTCATGTTTCCCCTACGGGTATCAATAAAGTTAATTGAATTAGAAAGTTAATTATTGGATATAAATAACGTTTGATTGAATCTAATCTCCAGACTAACTAAGTGAATTTAGAAATAACACAAACATGCTGAGAAGTAGCTTGGATTCAGGAGTTGACATTTACTGAAAGGAGGTGTATTGTGTTCTCCCATTACATTTATTGAATTGAATCTCTAGGCCAAAGATATGAATAAAAAAAATATATATATATTTAACCTTTATTTAACTAGTCAAGTCAGTAAAGAACAAATTCTTATTTACAATGACGTCCTAGGGAACAGTGGGTTAACTGCTCTGTTCAGGGGAACAGTGGGTTAACTGGTCTAGGAACAGTGGGTTAACTGGTCTAGGAACAGTGGGTTAACTGCTCTGTTCAGGGGAACAGTGGGTTAACTGGTCTAGGAACAGTGGGTTAACTGGTCTGTTCAGGGGAACAGTGGGTTAACTGGTCTAGGAACAGTGGGTTAACTGGTCTGTTCAGGGGAACAGTGGGTTAACTGGTCTAGGAACAGTGGGTTAACTGGTCTAGGAACAGTGGGTTAACTGCTCTGTTCAGGGGAACAGTGGGTTAACTGGTCTAGGAACAGTGGGTTAACTCTCTTGTTCAGGGGCAGAACGACAGATTTTTACCAGATTTTTACCTTAATACAGTTGTATTTAATTTAATCTAACCACCAGGCCAAGGAAAATACCATGTGGTTGAATTGTATTGAATGTAACCTCCAGGCCAAGGAGTTGTTCCTCCTGAGGAAGACGCTGGAGGAGATGGAGTTGAGGATCGACAGTCAGAAACAGACCCTGGGGGCCAGAGACCAGTCTATCAAGAAACTACTGGAGATGCTACAGAGCAAAGGTATCACACACACACACACACACACACACACACACACACACACACACACACACACACACACGCATGCACACACACACAAACACACGCATGCACACACACATGCACACACACACAAACACACGCATGCACACACACACACACACACACACACACACACACACACACACACACACACACACACACACACACACACACACACACACACACACACACACACACACACACACACACCACACACACACACACACACACACACACACACACACACACACACACACACCACACACCACACACGCATGCACGCACACTCTTAAAAGCATCACTGTGGTGTGTATTCCAGGTCTGTCAGCCAAGGCCTCAGAAGAGGACCATGAGAGGACCAGGAGACTGGCTGAGGCTGAGATGCACATCCATCACCTAGACAGTCTACTGGAACAGAAAGACAAGGAGACCACTGCCCTACGAGAGGTGAGGGTGTGTGTGAGGGTATGGGGGAGAGGGGGAGAGAGCGAAACAGGAGGAAAGGGTGTGTGTGAGGGTATGGGGGAGAGGGGGAGAGAAGGAGAGAGCGAAACAGAGGAGGTGAGGGTGTGTGTGAGGGTATGGGGGAGAGGGGGAGAGAAGGAGAGAGCGAAACAGAGGAGGGGAGGGTGTGTGTGAGGGTATGGGGGAGAGGGGGAGAGAAGGAGAGAGCGGAACAGAGGAGGGGAGGGTGTGTGTGAGGGTATGGGGGAGAGGGGGGGACAAGGAGAGAGTGAAACAGAGGAGGTGAGGGTGTGTATGAGGGTATGGGGGAGAGGGGGAGAGAAGGAGAGAGCGAAACAAAGGAGGAGAGGGTGTGTGTGAGGGTATGGGGGAGAGGGGGAGACAAGGATAGAGTGAAACAGAGGAGGTGAGGGTGTGTATGAGGGTATGGGGGAGAGGGGGAGACAAGGAGAGAGTGAAACAGAGGAGGTGAGGGTGTGTATGAGGGTATGGGGGAGAGGGGGAGAGAAGGAGAGAGCGAAACAGAGGAGGGGAAATATTAATTCATAACTCCATGGTTGTTACAGAGTTTCTCCAGAGTGTCGTCATGTGCTGGTCACGCTCATGTAAACAACACTCTGTTACCACAGAGCCCCACAGCTAACTGAATTCATTACAGCTCTGTTACCACAGAGCCCTACAGCTAACTGAATTCATTACAGCTCTGTTACCACAGAGCCCCACAGCTAACTGAATTCATTACAGCTCTGTTACCACAGAGCCTCACAGCTAACAGACCTTTACTATAGACAGACCTTACCTTTACTATAGACAGACCTTACCTTTACTATAGACAGACCTTACCTTTACTATAGACAGACCTTACCTTTACTATAGACAGACCTTACCTTTACTATAGACAGACCTTACCTTTACTATAGACAGACCTTACCTTTACTATAGACAGACATTATCTTTCCTATAGACAGACCTTACCTTTACTATAGACAGACCTTACCTTTACTATAGACAGACCTTACCTTTACTATAGACAGACCTTACCTTTACTATAGACAGACCTTACCTTTACTATAGACATACCTTACCTTTACTATAGACAGACCTTACCTTTACTATAGACAGACCTTACCTTGCCAGAACGACACCACAGGAGAGAGAAAGAGGAGAAAGTCAGAGAGTCAGTCTGATCAGCATTCAGACCCACACTTTGACAGGACGGGAATCTCCTCCCCTCCCTCCCTCCCTCCCTCCCTCCCTCCCTCCCTCGTTCTCTTGTTCTGTATTCTGGTCAGGCAGTAGCACAGACACCCATTAACCTCCTCTAGCCTCAGAGGAACTGTAGGACCACTCTGACATCTAGTGGGGAGAGGAGGAACTGCACCAGTTTCACCACAACACCAGTTTTTCATAACAGCTGTGGTTGTCTTGAGAATACATCCACAACGGGTAAATGAAGTATCCCCCTGCTAAATAAACATGGTTTCCCCCAATGATGAAATGGGGGCCGTGGGTGAAAGAGTTTGGGAAACACAGCACTAAAATAAACTACTGTAAGCTACTTATATAAGCTGAGAAATAGTATTTATCTTTGTCTTCATGACTGTAATGACCAGACAAGACGTCATGCTGTGAACCCAGAACAGCCCTCATTCCACCCCCTGCTAACCATAACCTCTAGGTGACAGAGGCTAACCATAACCTCTAGGTGACAGAGGCTAACCATAACTTCTAGGTGACAGAGGCTAACCATAACCTCTAGGTGACAGAGGCTAACTATAACCTCTAGGTGACAGAGGCTACCCTCTAGGTGACAGAGGCTAACTATAACCTCTAGGTGACAGAGGCTAACCATAACCTCTAGGTGACAGAGGCTAACTATAACCTCTAGGTGACAGAGGCTAACTATAACCTCTAGGTGACAGAGGCTAACCATAACCTCTAGGTGACAGAGGCTAACTATAACCTCTAGGTGACAGAGGCTAACCATAACCTCTAGGTGACAGAGGCTAACTATAACCTCTAGGTGACAGAGGCTAACCGTAACCTCTAGGTGACAGAGGCTACCCTCTAGGTGACAGAGGCTAACCATAACCTCTAGGTGAGAGAGGCTAACCATAACCTCTAGGTGACAGAGGCTAACCATAACCTCTAGGTGAGAGAGGCTAACTATAACCTCTAGGTGACAGAGGCTAACCATAACCTCTAGGTGATACAGCTGATCAGTGTCCAGGGTTAACCATAACCTCTAGGTGATAAAGCTGATCAGTGTCCAGGGTTAACCATAACCTCTAGGTGATACAGCTGATCAGTGTCCCGGGTTAACCATATCCTCTAGGTGACAGAGGCTAACCATAACCTCTAGGGGATACAGCTGATCAGTGTCCAGGGTTAACCATAACCTCTAGGTGATAAAGCTGATCAGTGTCCAGGGTTAACCACATCCTCTAGGTGATAAAGCTGACCTGATCAGTGTCCAGAGGCAGTCAACACTGCCTACAACCCAGGGTTAACCATATCCTCTAGGGGATAAAGCTGAACTGATCAGTGTCCAGGGTTAACCATAACCTCTAGGTGATAAAGCTGATCAGTGTCCAGGGTTAACCATAACCTCTAGGGGATACAGCTGATCAGTGTCCAGGGGCAGTCAACACTGAGTAAAGCCCAGGGTTAACCATAACCTTCAGGGATACGTACTGACCTTAAACATGATCA
This sequence comes from Salvelinus fontinalis, assembly GCF_029448725.1. Lineage (NCBI taxonomy): Eukaryota > Metazoa > Chordata > Actinopteri > Salmoniformes > Salmonidae > Salvelinus > Salvelinus fontinalis. Next base: position 5,716 of record NW_026600872.1, on the reverse strand, counting down.
GTTTCCAGATGGAGTCTACTCTGGCCACAGCCCAGTTCTAACCATAACCTGTGTATGAAAACTCAATACAGACTGACCTCAGATCAGTATATAGGGGCACCCAATGCTTGCCAGAACCCATTAATGACCGTTGTCTTTGTATGACTACTCAATACAGACTGACCTCAGATCAGTGTCTAGAGGCATTCAACTCTGTGTGCTACAGCTGTGTTGCCCGGGGAACCTCATACACAAGGACAAGGACAGCCCTATCATCTATCCCATAATAACACTGCTTTAGTTCCAGTAGGAATGACTCATCTCCACTGAACCATATTGTTCATATGAGAGAGAGAGAGAGAGAGAGAGAGAGAGAGAGAGAGAGAGAGAGAGAGAGAGAGAGAGAGAGAGAGAGAGAGAGAGAGAGAGAGAGAGAGAGAGAGAGAGAGAGAGAGAGAGAGAGAGAGAGAGAGAGAGAGAGAGAGAGAGAGAGAGAGAGAGAACATGGTGGTGAAGAAAGCCAGGGATGGAGGAAGACAGGGGGGGGAGAGAGGGAGGAGGGAGTGAGGGAAGGTGTCAGGGAGAGAGAGGGAGGGAGGGAAGGTGTCAGGGAGAGAGAGGGGGAGGGAGGGAAGGTGTCAGGGAGAGAGAGGGAGGGAGGGAAGGAAGGTGTCAGAGAGCGAGAGAGGGAGTGGGGGAAGGTGTGAGAGAGGGAGTGCTGTTGGGTTCTCTCCTGGGCGTGCTAACCACCACCATGCTGTTGTGTTCTCTCCTGGTCGTGATGACAGTCACCATGCTGCTGGGTTCTCTCCTGGTCACGATGACAGTCACCATGCTGTTGGGTTCTCTCCTGGTCATGATGACAGTCACCATGCTGTTGGGTTCTCTCCTGGTCACGATGACAGTCACCATGCTGCTGGGTTCTCTCCTGGTCACGATGACAGTCACCATGCTGTTGGGTTCTCTCCTGGTCATGATGACAGTCACCATGCTGTTGGGTTCTCTCCTGGTCACGATGACAGTCGCCATGCTGTTGGGTTCTCTCCTGGTCATGATGACAGTCACCATGCTGTTGGGTTCTCTCCTGGTCATGATGACAGTCACCATGCTGTTGGGTTCTCTCCTGGTCATGATGACAGTCACCATGCTGTTGGGTTCTCTCCTGGTCATGATGACAGTCACCATGCTGTTGGGTTCTCTCCTGGTCACGATGACAGTCACCATGCTGTTGGGTTCTCTCCTGGTCATGATGACAGTCACCATGCTGTTGGGTTCTCTCCTGGTCACGATGACAGTCACCATGCTGTTGGGTTCTCTCCTGGTCATGATGACAGTCACCATGCTGTTGGGTTCTCTCCTGGTCACGATGACAGTCACCATGCTGTTGGGTTCTCTCCTGGTCACGATGACAGTCACCATGCTGTTGGGTTCTCTCCTGGTCACGATGACAGTCACCATGCTGTTGGGTTCTCTCCTGGTCACGATGACAGTCACCATGCTGTTGGGTTCTCTCCTGGTCATGATGACAGTCACCATGCTGTTGGGTTCTCTCCTGGTCATGATGACAGTCACCATGCTGTTGGGTTCTCTCCTGGTCATGATGACAGTCACCATGCTGTTGGGTTCTCTCCTGGTCGTGATGACAGTCACCATGCTGTTGGGTTCTCTCCTGGTCATGATGACAGTCACCATGCTGTTGGGTTCTCTCCTGGTCGTGATGACAGTCACCATGCTGTTGGGTTCTCTCCTGGTCATGATGACAGTCACCATGCTGTTGGGTTCTCTCCTGGTTCTCTCACCATGCTGTTGGGTTCTCTCCTGGTTCTCTCACCATGCTGTTGGGTTCTCTCCTGGTTCTCTCACCATGCTGTTGGGTTCTCTCCTGGTTCTCTCACCATGCTGTTGGGTTCTCTCCTGGTTCTCTCACCATGCTGTTGGGTTCTCTCCTGGTCACGATGACAGTCACCATGCTGTTGGGTTCTCTCCTGGTCATGATGACAGTCACCATGCTGTTGTGTTCTCTCCTGGTCGTGATGACAGTCACCATGCTGTTGGGTTCTCTCCTGGTCATGATGACAGTCACCATGCTGTTGGGTTCTCTCCTGGTCATGATGACAGTCACCATGCTGTTGGGTTCTCTCCTGGTCACGATGACAGTCACCATGCTGTTGGGTTCTCTCCTGGTCATGATGACAGTCACCATGCTGTTGGGTTCTCTCCTGGTCATGATGACAGTCACCATGCTGTTGGGTTCTCTCCTGGTCATGATGACAGTCACCATGCTGTTGGGTTCTCTCCTGGTTCTCTCACCATGCTGTTGGGTTCTCTCCTGGTCATGATGACAGTCACCATGCTGTTGGGTTCTCTCCTGGTCACGATGACAGTCACCATGCTGTTGGGTTCTCTCCTGGTCACGATGACAGTCACCATGCTGTTGGGTTCTCTCCTGGTCGTGATGACAGTCACCATGCTGTTGGGTTCTCTCCTGGTCATGATGACAGTCACCATGCTGTTGGGTTCTCTCCTGGTCACGATGACAGTCACCATGCTGTTGGGTTCTCTCCTGGTCACGATGACAGTCACCATGCTGTTGGGTTCTCTCCTGGTCACGATGACAGTCACCATGCTGTTGGGTTCTCTCCTGGTCACGATGACAGTCACCATGCTGTTGGGTTCTCTCCTGGTCACGATGACAGTCACCATGCTGTTGGGTTCTCTCCTGGTCGTGATGACAGTCACCATGCTGTTGGGTTCTCTCCTGGTCATGATGACAGTCACCATGCTGTTGGGTTCTCTCCTGGTCATGATGACAGTCACCATGCTGTTGGGTTCTCTCCTGGTCATGATGACAGTCACCATGCTGTTGGGTTCTCTCCTGGTCATGATGACAGTCACCATGCTGTTGGGTTCTCTCCTGGTCACGATGACAGTCACCATGCTGTTGGGTTCTCTCCTGGTCACGATGACAGTCACCATGCTGTTGGGTTCTCTCCTGGGCGTGATGACAGTCACCATGCTGCTGGGTTCTCTCCTGGTCACGATGACAGTCACCATGCTGTTGGGTTCTCTCCTGGTCACGATGACAGTCACCATGCTGTTGGGTTCTCTCCTGGGCGTGATGACAGTCACCATGCTGCTGGGTTCTCTTCTGGTCATGATGACAGTCACCATGCTGTTGGGTTCTCTCCTGGGCGTGATGACAGTCACCATGCTGTTGGGTTCTCTCCTGGTCATGAT